>NC_133771.1:147644289-147647541 GCF_003597395.2 Chelonoidis abingdonii
CACTAGCTGTGGTTCCAATCACTAGGCGACCTGCTATCACTCTCGAGCTAAGCTGGACTCCAATTTAGAAGCACCTGACTCCCGTCTATTGGGATATAAACCCTGTGTTCAGTCAGACAGGGTTCGGTCGGTAGTTGGAGGAAGGTTTGGATTGGGCGAGTGCAGATTTGCAGAAGAGAAGAGTTGATCAAGAGAGAATAGAATGGTTTGGAGGGAAGCGGAGCTGCTGCTCGGTGGTTGGAAGAACGCCACAGAAACCCTAGAATAAGCCCAACAGCGCACCAACGTCTTGGTATAGAAGAGTGTGCGAGAAGCCCTTTCCAATATGCTGACGGCGTATGAAGAGGGAAGTGTTGTAACCCTAGGGGAAG
Organism: Chelonoidis abingdonii; assembly: GCF_003597395.2. Lineage (NCBI taxonomy): Eukaryota > Metazoa > Chordata > Testudines > Testudinidae > Chelonoidis > Chelonoidis abingdonii. The sequence continues at coordinate 147,644,661 of NC_133771.1, forward strand.
AACTGCCTAGTCAATGTGGTTCCACAACCCCAGAGGCCCCTTGGGTGTGGGACCTTGGAGTAGAGGGCGGGCCCAGGTCCCTCCCTCTCCACTCCCCTTCTCCTCAAGCAAGGAACACTTATGTGGGGTAATGATTAAGAATGGGTTCCAGAGGCACGCTTCTAATAACGCCTTCTATGATTAACCTACCCAGATGAAGAGAAAGCGTTGAGGACCCAGCAGAACTGAGTAGCGGGCAATTTGCCACGTCGGTGTCAGGGTGGTAATGCTGCGCTGCTGGTGGATCCATAGCTCCAGGCGGGAGAATACCCGTTCCCGTTTCCTCTAAGCACGAGTATGAGCACTTATGTGATCAAGGCCTATCTCGTATACATTGCCACCGCGGCCCAGCAGAGAGGCTACAGGGTCAGGCAACCGGGCCCAACCAAGAGGGCGCTTGATCTGCAGGCAAAGAGATTAATCAGCTGCTGGGCTGGTAGTCAAGCTTAGAGGAATTCATGCTGGTACCCCATCTTTTGGACGCTAAGGTTCAGAGTGGGGAATTATATCATGACACTGGGTTCCTAGGTCTATAATCCTCTGTCTCTTGTGTAGTGCATTGAGATAAAACACCTGAAGAGATAATCTTAACCCTATTCTCCTGTCTATATTGCTTTCTCTTAGGGGTGGGGATATCAATGAAGTGGTGTTCTCAAGTTTTTGAGGGAGTGGAGAGACTTATCTGTCTTCTCGTGGAATAGGTTAATAATATCGAAGAGCAGATCTTGGATGGTACTCTATATCTCTCTAGAGAAATCTGAGGATCGTAACCATGAGTCTCTCCTCATAACAATGGTCACAGCCACCTCTCCAGTTGCATTATCTGCTGCATCCACCATGTCTTGGAGAGAAGTTTTGGCGACCAATCTGCCCTCATCCACTAAGGCCTTAAAGCAGGCCCTATTCGCCTCAGGGAGCTTCTCCTTAAATTCCGAACACTTATAATTAGAAAAATAATATTTGGTCAAGAAGTCCTGATAGTTTCAGAACCTAAACTGGAAGGAGGTAGAAGAGAAGACCTTTCTTCCTATCAGAGGGACTAGCCTTTGGGAGCTGTTGCTTGGACTGCTCTGTAACCACCTGCACCACCAAAGAGTTGGTGATGGGTGAGAGAACAAAAACTCTCCTCTCTTGGATGCAACATAGCAGTGCTTCTCGGCCCTCTTAGTGGTGGGAGCACAAGATGCAGGAGTGAGCCAAACTGTCATTACTGGTCCATGATGGCCTTATTGATTGGGAGGGCCCTCGACTGGTACCAGAAGGCTGCAGAATGTCTAGTAAATTGTACTCAGGCTCCTGAACTTCCTGAAACTGAATCTGAAGCTCTGCAGCCACCCTGGGCATGAGCTCTTGATATTGTTTAAAGTCATCTTGCAGAGATGGAAAAGATGGAGTGATGGCCTTATCCAGTGAAGACAATGAGACTGCTTTTGGAACAGTCAGAACTGGAGGATCTGGCTCACTTTCCCCATCTGAGTATTCTGATGAGGACTGGTTGTGGTTGTCCCGGCAATGACAAAGAGACTCCTGGATGTCTAGGACAGAGCTCCTATCATCCCAAATACTGTCAGTAGTATGGATCAACTAGCAGAGCAGGACCCAATGACATAGGGTACTACCTGTCTCTCGGCCAGTCATACCTGGTCAGTGGCCAGAATCTTGATCTCCGGGGCTTCTGTCTTGTGCCACTTCTGTGTGATGCTGAAGACTCCTACAGGGACTCAGATTTATCAGAAGAGAAAACCGGATCCCTTCGCTTTGGCTGAACCAATGATACAGATGGTTGCTCCTCAAGGCTGGCAGGTGGGATACAGTTAGTCTCTTCCTTTAGTGCAGTGGTCTCCAAAGTGGAGTGCACAAGAGGATCCTTCGGGGTGCGCGGCAGGAGGAGCACCACCGGAGCAGTTCGGGAGGCTTTTTTTTTTTCTTTTTTTTTTTTTTGCCCTTTGGCAGTTCGGGAGGGCGTCTGAGCGGCTTTATTTATTTATTTATTTATTTTTGGCTTGGGGTGGCACGGCAAGGGATGTGTGCTCAAAATTTTTTTACTGATAGGGGTGCACGATAAAAAAAAGTTTGGAGACCACAACTCTAATGTATCAACATCCTTGAATAGAGATGGTCCCAATAGAAGGTATAAATATGGATAAGGAAGATGTCCACCAGGAAGATATAGGTCTCTGACTGCCCTGGGGTACAAGGAGATTCCATTGGTGGAGCTGGCAAAGCCAGAGCTTCCCTCGACACTGTGGTGGTTGGAAGAGAACATCAGGGGCTGCTTATCTTGAGCCTTCATCGTTGGAGCCAATGTCAGAACCATCAGATCCATACCCTTGTGCATCTCCTTCTCCTGTCAAGAAGATTTACTCAGGTCTAAGCCCTTAGCACCCATGCATGTACCTCTCCCAACTTTGACGAATTTAGGGAGGGACTCTTTCTCTTTGGAGCCATTTTAGATGAAGACAGCTTGTCCTTATGTCTGTGAGAATGCCCTTTGCTCTCATGCGAAGCCTTCTCCTGAGGCTTAACAGTGTTAGCCTCCATTCCCGAGATCATGCTCAGAGGGGTGCTAACCACTTGGAGAGACTGATGTGCAGTATGGGCCCTGGCCTGGATTTGATTGGGGCCTCATAGCCTTCTCCATGAGACATTTTCTGAGTTTCAGTTCTCTACCCTCACAAGTTCTGGGGGGAAAAGAGCAGCAGATGTTGCACTTGGCAGAAATACGAGCCTCACCCAGGGTACGTCTACACTATGGGATTAGTCCGATTTTACATAAACTGGTTTTATAAAACAGATTGTATAAGGTCGAGTGCACGCGGCCACACTAAGCACATTAATTCGG
>NC_133771.1:147649175-147729121 GCF_003597395.2 Chelonoidis abingdonii
TACCTGGCCACTGCATCCGAGTTCAGATTGCTGTCCAGAGTGGTCACAGTGGTGCACTGTAGGATACTGCCCAGAGGCCAATATCGTCGATTTGTGGCCACACTAACCCTAATCCAATATGGTAATACCGATTTTAGCGCTACTCCTCTCGCTGGGGAGGAGTACAGAAACCGATTTAAAGAGCCCTTTATATTGATATAAAGGGCCCCGTAGTGTGGACGGGTGTGACGTTAAATCGGTTTAACGCTGCTAAAATTGGTTTAAATGCGTAGTGTAGACCAGGCCCCAGGCAGTAAAAGCAGTGTAGATGTTCGTTGCTTACCTAAAAGGAGTGAGGACAGGAAACAGTTTTTGAACCCTGGGCATAATCCCTGAGTTCGCAGGGGGAAGAGGAGGGGAGTCCCTGGGTGGGGAAGAAAATGGGGAAAACCTCTCTCTAACTATACTATGAAAACTACTAAAATTAACAATATATTACAGCAATAATGCAGTCAATAAAGAAGCTGAGGACCCTGAACATTCTGACACAGACCATGCGGCAGTAAGAAGGAACTAGAAAGGCATCAGCCTGCATCATGTTTTATGCCCTTGGTTTGGAGCTCAAGGAGAACTATGACATATGTGCGGACCAATGGCCATGGCTTGCAAAAAATTCCAAACTCAGGCACATGGTATGCATGCATATCCACAGGTGGAACACACACAGGGACCATCACTCAAAGAAGAGTTAGACAAGAAACCAAAATTCAAAGCCATAATTACTAAAACAAATGTTCTGTCTGCTATGGGCAGTCTAGTAAAATATAATCTGTATAATCCGTAAAATATAATCTGTTTGCTTTTAGCATGTACAAACTGGTTAAGAATCAGAAAAGTGCAAAGTTAAGAACTAGAGATGTGCAACAGTTTTACATATTGGAGATGGAATGAAGTTTTTTTAAAGTTCTGCAGAACTTCCACAATAAGGATATTTGGGAGAAAAAATGATGCAAGCTATTTTCCACAAAAACTCACAGGCCTCCTGCTAGCTTGGGTGAAATTCTAGCTCTTGCCATCCCCCAGGAAAAGATTTTTCTTTTCAAATGAGAATTCAAAGTTAGTTCTCTCTCTGAAATACCTAAACTTGATTGAGACAGCCACAAGGCACCTACCTAGCCAAAAGTAAATAGATTGTGCAGTTGATCAGGTTAATTTCACAGTCATTCAGTAATATTTAATTGTCTTTTTGCTTTTGTCTGTCTTTAGGTTTTTTTTAAATAAAGACTGGCATCTATCTGTTCTGTAATGCAGTAACTACAAAAAATTTTGAAGGAAATGGGTTAATTGTGATAAACAAATGTTTTTCTTTTGCCTGCATTATTTTCATAGTTTTGGTCATAGTTCTTATTAAAGGCTCAGGTTCAGTATAGAACTTAAGCACCTATTTAATTTTAAGCACATGCTTAAGCAATGCTGTTTCAGTTTTTGGAAACTAAAAAAATATTTTCCATTTTTGATTTTGGGAATTTGTCCCTTTCTCTCTCTTTTTTTTTTTTTTTTTTTTTACTCTCTACCCTTCCACCCCCAAGCTCTTTCCACTGGAAAAAAGGAGGGGAAGTTGAGAAAGTTGGAGAGGGACACTTTTCACACTCTTTTACTGTTTTCCTAGTGGAAAAATATGGAAAACAGTAGGAGGGGTGGGGGAAGAGAGCAGCGTGTGGCAAATCAAACCTGAAAATAGAAAAACAACATTCTTCAGTTTCTAAAAACTGGAATGAATATTATAAGTTCAAATTTTCATTTAGAAATGTTATTTGAAAATGAAATTAAACAAAATTTTTCATTTTTATTTGTTTAGGAATTTCTTGTGAAAAACAAAATGCTTTCCACCAAACAACAACAAATGGGGATTTTTCCCCCATAAAGTTTTTCACAAGAAAGAGCTTGGTTTTCCAACCAGCTCTGGTCTCAAGTTACTACTTAGTTGTCCCCTAGCACATGGATGGCCAGAGAGTTTTAGAACTCAGCATACAATCATCCTCCTTCTTACTAAAATGACAGAATGAATAGAGAGACTATAGGTGCCAGCATGTGATGTTCCATCTAGACTTGAATATACTAGGACCCATGAAGACCAGGGCCTGCATTAAAGGTGAGGCTAGCTGTAATTTGCTCCTTTCTATATAAATTAGGAGTGGTGTGGCCCCTGGGGTATTGGCAAATTACAAATGTGGATCTCGTGTACAAAGTTCAGGTACCCCACACCTAAAATTATACTGAAATCATAGCTGTTTTTCATAAAGAAACACATTTCTCCTACATCCCTTTCCCCCAACCCATCTCCAAATATAATCTGGCTCCTGCTACTTTAAAAAAAAAAAAAAGACAATCGTTCATTTTATTGGTTCTTTAAAGCAAAAAATAAACAAATGCTGTCTAACCTATTTTGTACATTCCTTTATTACTTCCCCCAGAGTGCAAGTTACCTACCATTCAAATTGGACTATATCCTCTAATATATTGTGAATTAGTTCCTAACCTCAGTGAGTTTGATTCAACCCTGATTTAACTCTATCAACACCAGTGGAGTTAAGCAGAGAATGAAATTGGTCCATTTTTCCTCCTACGAGCTCCCTATTGGAACCCTTTACAAAATAATAAATTGGTCATACAAATCTGGGGAAAAAATAGTGTGCAAGTCTGCTAATTGGCACATCAAATACCAACCAGAAGCAGGTCATTTTAATTATGCACAAGACAATATATTTAAATTGTACAAGCTGCTCATAAAACAGTGATGAGGAATTTCATAAATAAAGCTGCTCTCATCTTAAACTGTTACACACTGATTACCATATGCCTGCAAAATTCCTTTGAGCCCACCCCAATTTCTTTTTTCAGAGGGCTTAGAATAAGGTCAGCAAATATGAAGATTGACATTGTACCATATATTCCCAGGAGTTTTATTATAGAATTCTATAACCAGTGCAATGTATTGGCTTCTAAAGCCAGACAGTAGTCATCAAATCCATGAGAGCAGATGGTAATTAGAAGTTTAGTAGGAGGTGGTAAGGATGTGAAAGAAAAGAGCCTGATATGTATGTCTGCAAGTGATGGAACTAAATAGGGATCTTTCAAAAAGCGCATTAGCCCACAAACTTGGTTTTACGAAATCCAGGCCACAGACAGTTAAATCCAGACCACAGTTCTAGAACCCAGTTTCATTCACTCTGATTAAAAACAGGAAAATTGATGGATGTGTGGTTCTGCCTTCTAGTATTGCTGGATATACTTGGCCATGTCAGGAACTGACAAGTACACTAATGCAAGAAACATTTATCAAGTTCCTTTTCCTTATAAGGATAGAGTGGAGCCGTTGTGTACAAGGTAAGTAGCAAACATGAGGTAAACAACACGTTAAAACCAACAGTATTGTTGAGGCCTGCTTTTCAGAGGCATTTAACCCACAACGCTGAGCGAAATTAACTGGAGCTGTGCACACTCAACTGCTCTGAAAATCAACTCCCAAATATTTCCAGCCAGCAACTTTGGTATTTTTTCCACAACCCAGTACTTCTTGGGCTACCTCAAACTTTGGCCTGGTCAAGAACAGTTTAAACAAAAGTCATTGCTGGAATTCCACAACACTGGACATGTTTATTCTCAAAGCAATACATATCCAGTTAGTTGGTGTGAGGTACAGCTATAGCTTTCTTTCCTGCTGGGGCCGCCAGTATTTTTATCCTTTCATAATCCAGTTCTGGTATTCTTGGACAATCTGATTTGATGATTAGACAGAGATAATCAATGGAGCCTGTCAGTGTCAAACACATCACCCTCTTTCACCAAACAGAAATCCAAAATAACTTCTTCCCGCTTTGCTATATTGGAACCAGTTGTGTATTTGATAGACAAGCTCTTGCTGAGGGCTATGCAGAGCCTCCCCACAACAGTTATAAATCTGGGAAGGATTTTGCCTCAGGGAGCTTTAGGATGGTGCAGCATGCTCCTTCAGGATTGCCTGGTTAACTCAACTAGCTGGTGCGAAGGGGTGCCATGGCCCTTACACACCGTTTGGGATAGACTGTGCCCCCCAGAAGCACTAGGAGAAAGAAGCCCCTGTGCTCCCCGATGGGATTCATTGCGAATGGCCCTTTTGTGGAATTAAAGGGGACGAAGGCGTCTTGCATCCTTCCTTTCTTCCTTCCATGAACTCATGGAAGAAGAAAGTACAATCAGTCCCGGTGACTTACTGTTAAATGTGTCTCCTTCCCTGATGCAGGATGGATTCTAACATCCAATTACACTGTCCCTTATTTGTTTTCATAGTTCTATAGAAACTAGGGATGTAAACATTGTTTAAAAAGTTAACCATTTAAATGATTAAAATGGTATCGTTTAACTGGTTAACCAATTAAAGTGAGAGGGGTTGGGATTCCTCCAGCCAGCGCAGAGCTAGGGCCACTCCGGCTGGCTGGCCTGGAGCTGGGGTTAGCCGCTAACACCGCTCCGTCCGGTCCGTGGATGGGGGTTAACAATTAGGGTGGGTTAATGGTAAGACTAATGCTTACCGTTTAACCATTTAATATTTTATACTCCTAATATAAATGTTATTTTCAATTCTCCATTGCACCAGTATTTTAATGTTTCAGATCACTAATATGCTAATAATAATATCACCAGTATTGGTTCATAATACATTATTATGAAGACTGGACTGTCTCAGAGACATATTCTGTGTTATCAGTTAAGGAAAACCACTAGAAAGATAACTATGAGCCATATTTCCCCATAGGAATAGGGTCCACAGAGTGAAGAAAATGTACTGACTTACTACACAACCGGACTCACAAGCTAAGGCCTTCTACTTGATATGACACCAAATCATGGGACAACAATACAAATACAAAATAGCTTCAAGCCAGAGAGCCTCTACAAGCACAAATAGGGTTGTGGAATGTGGAAATGTGAGAGGACTCTGGAAATCCAAACTACTTTGTGCAATACCCTGTTAAACAAACAAATCCTATTATAGAATATATACTGTAAGTTGTTACTTCACTGGGCAACAGTTATCCACTATTGGCAGAAATCTGCCTTTAGGGATACGATTATATAATCATTTCACTGATTCCTAAGAATACAGGGCAATCTAAAAATGGTAGACCAGATCAGGTAGTGTAAATTGGTGTAGCGCCATTCCATTGACTTTAGCTAAGAAGAGAGCTTTTTCAGGCCCCAACCGCCTGACGTGCAGGCCACACAAACACACAGACATGCACACATCCAGCAAGGCCAGCTCCAGGCACCAGCGCAGGAAGCAGGTGCTTGGGGCGGCCAATGGAAAGGGGCGCCAGGTCCGGGTCTTCAGCGGCAATTTGGCAGCAGGACCCTCAGTCCCTCTTAGACGGAAGGACCGGCCGCTGAACTGAAGCTGGAGCCAGCCCTGATCCAGGCCTCGTCAGCTGGTATAAATTGATGTCGTAACATTAACATTATGGAATAGTGCAGGGTTTCTCAAACAGGGGTCACCACTTGTGCAGGGAAAGCCTCTGGCGGGCCAGGCCAGTGAGTATACCTGCCCCATCCGCAGGTCCGGCCGATCGCGGTTCCCATCGGCTGCAGATCACTGCTCCAGGACAATGGGAGCTGCTGGAAGCGGCAGCCAGTAAGTCCCTTGGCCCGCACCGCTTCCAGCAGCTCCCATTGGCCCAGAGGAGTGATCCACGGCCTGTGGGAGCTGTGATCAGCTGGACCTGTGGACAGAGCAGGTAAACACACCGTCCTGGCCCGCCAGGGGCTTTGCCTACACAAGCGGCGACCCCTGTTTGAGAAACCTTGGAATAGTGCTACCACAATTTACATTACCTGAGGACCTGGCCCACCATTTTAAGATCACCCTGTATGTGGAAGAGCACAGCTCTTCCCCAACAAGTTTTCTGATTTTGCCTTTCTTCGATGGGTGTTTTTTGTTATGCCCATGGCTGATTGTTCCAAAAACAACTCTCAGAGAGGTGCTATAATTTAAATTGCACTGCCCATTTTTGCAGTAACATTTTCTGGCTCTTTGCTTTATATACACTGTGATGGGGTATACTCACCCCACACTGGACAGGAAGGGGTTAACTCTTCTTTGATGGCTGAGGAAGCCACGCTCCCATGGCCCTACTGGGCATGCTCCAGGTCCAGTGACTGTATAAAGGCAGTCAGCCCAGTTCAGTTGAGGCTGACCGCCGGAGGGGAAGGACACAGCACACAGGGTCTCACCGGGGAGCAGCTACCAACCCACCTCATGGAAGCCCAAAGCGCTGAGGCCCCAGCTGATCCCCAGGGACAACTAGCCACAGTCCTTGACATAGGCAGCATGTTTCGCTTGGATCCCCACTGACCTCAGTGGTGGAACCCTCTGCCACTACTAGGGCCCTGTGCTGGGACCTGGTGTAGTAGGGAGAGCCAGGGTCCCCCTACCCTAGGCCGCCACTCTCCCCCAGGGGGCGGCCCACTACCCTGTGAATCAGGGAAGCCTCATTGACTCTGGCCACCAACCCTGAGACCCAGGGACTCCTCAGAGACTCTGGCCACTAGGACTGAGTACCCAGAGAACCAGAGAGCCACTATTTACTCCGCCCACTAGGCCTCGAGACCTTGTGAATCAGAGACCCCCATAGAGTCAGACTGCTAGACCTTGACCAGAGAGTTGCCACTGACTCTGACCAGTAGGCCTTATTGCCCTGTGATGCAGGACAATCTTATCAGTATAAGTTTAGTGGGTGACCTACCCCAAAGAAACAGGTGCTCGAGGGATGGGGTGTACTATTCCCACACTGCACAGGGACTCCTACCCTGTCACACACACATTTATTGAAAAGGGAAATGCATGGACCTTCATTAAAACGTTACTACCTTCATATCTAGATCACCACCTCCTGATGAAAAGTTGGTGTGAGGGGGTCAGATGGAAGCAAGTTGTTTCTCCTTATGGAGTTACAGTATTCTGAATGTTTTATTTTATCAAGTGTCTACTTAATCATTCCATTTGGGGGTGGGAGGCAGTGTAAGGAGGTGGAGCAAGGGGCTAGGAACCCCAGCATTCAAGAAATTCACTACAGGCCCAGGCTGTCCCCAAGATGGTGCTCAGCGGACAGGGCTTCCTCCACTGGCTGTTGCTCCTGGAATCCCTCCCAAAAAAGGGGTGTATTTTATAGTGCTGAGGGATTTCCTGGAAAAAACAGCCTGACATTTCTGAGCAGGTTCATTACTGGTGTCCGAGGGGTGTCTGCACCAAGCACATCCATTTCCCCATACACAGAGCAGGAGTGCATGTGCAGTGGAGAGAGTTCTCACTTTCCACATGGACAGGAAGGGGAATCAACACAGAAAAGAAGGCTCTGTGTGTGTGTAGCCAAGTGGGATAATCCAGCCTTCTGTACTTGCCATTTAACAGAGACTGGTCCCCAATGTGGTTCAAATCTTGAAAACCCAATTTAGTCAAAACTCTCACTGAAGTCACTGGGAAAATTCACTGAGTAAGGCCTTTAGGATTTGGCCATCTAGTTGTTCAACTGAGCAGGCAAAAGAAGAGGAGTTGAGCAGAACGAAGCGAGTAGACTTTTAGCTTTGGCCACATCCAGTCACAGTCTTGTTTGCCACAATGGAAGCAGTGAAAAGGACCCCGTCTATAGAATTTTGAGAGGAGAGGAAAGGGAAAAGATGGGGCAATCAGATATAGTACAGGAATTTATTGGCGATAATCAAGAAGTAAAAGCGCAGATGTGCAATAACTTTGAGTTAAACATAACATATTTTTATAGTCAAAAGAAATAACAGAATTCTTACTCATCTGCCTAACCTTTCAGATTAACATCAGCTCATAAAGTAAAAAATTGATATTGTTAAATAATAATAAAGAACTGCCACCACCCACCTAACTACATTATTAGATTTTCCCCCCTCTAGGAAGGAAAGCATACTTCATCGGTGACGGGCTTCTACCAGATGTCTTGGAAACATTACCAAAAGAAGGCAGAGCTAGACAAACACTCTGCTAAGCTCACAGTTCAAATGTTTGTGGGCAGCCGACCAAAGTTCAGAGACCTGTACATAATCACTGCCTACAGGAAACAGTCTAGTTAAAGAAAGAATTTCTCTCCCCATTTCCCCCTCCCTTACTCTTGCAGAAAGAAATGTCCTCAAATGCAACATTTTGGAGTTGAACAGAACTACTCCTGCTTTATAAGAAAAATTAACCCTCAATACCTCACATCCATGAGTACAGACTGCCAACTTTCAGAAATCTGATCTTAGCAACTGATAAATGAGATTTTTTAAAAAAAATGTGATCAATTTTTTTGTTACTCCTTCCTGTTAAAGCTCCATAAGTACTTACTACCCTTGTCCATTAAGATATCTAGGGCTTGATTTTCCTCTTCCTTACACTGGTATAAATTAGAAGTAACTTCACTGAAGTCACATGAGTTACAATGGCATAACAATGGTGTTAAGTGAGAAGAGAGTAAGCTGATCATCAACAAAAGTACGAATGATATTTTTTCAAATGCTGAAAGTGGAACGTTTCAGCTCTCTGTACTTACCACCATATCTGTTTCAGACACAACAAAACCTTTAAGCAGCCCCACATTCGGGGTGTTTGCCAAGTCTGGACATGAATACTGCATCTCAAGCTCATGTCTAAGTGCTAACCGTAAAAAAACCCACAACAAACCACAACGTTAGTGGTATGAATGTCATTGGCTACAATTTAATAACCTGACCATCAACTTGGAATTTGGGCCAAGAATTTAAAAAGTGACAAGTGATTCTTCTTGTTTCAATTTTTTGGTCCCCAGGTTGAGAGACCTTAAAAGGGTCAGATTTGCAAAGGGGGAGTACTCAGCGCTTTTTGAAAATCAGACCTTTTTAAGATGCTTGAAGTTGGACACTCACAAACTGAGGCATTCAAAATCCCTAGTCCAATATTGCTAATTTATGGTTTTATCACGATTCTCATTAGTTTTAAGAAAAACGAGTAGTCCTTGTGGCACCTTAGAGACTATCAAATTTATTTCGGCATAAGCTTTCGTGGGTTAGAACCCACTTCATCAGATGCATGGAGTGAAAAATACAGGGGCAGGTACAAATACATGAAAGGATGGGGGGGGATTTACCAAGTGTGAGGTCAGTCTAACGATATAAATCAATTAACAGCAGGAAGGAAAAATAACTTTTGAAGTGGTAAGAGAGTGGCCCATTACAGACAGTTAACAAGAAGGTGTGAGTAACAGTAGAGAGGAATTAGTATTGGGGAAATAAAGTTTAGGTTTTGTAATGACCCAACCACTCCCAGTCTTTATTCAGGCCTAATCTGATGGTAACCAGTTTGCAAATTAATTCCAGTTTTGCAGCTTCATGTTGGAGTCTGTTTTTGAAGTTTTTTGTTGAAGAATTGCCAATTTTAGGGCTGTTATTGAGTGATCAGAGAAAGTGAAGTGTTCTCCTACTGCTTTTTGAATGTTATGATTCCTAATGTCAAATTTGTGTCCATTTATTCTTTTGCGTAGAGACTGTCCGGTTTGGTCAATGTATATGGCAGAGGGGCATTGCTGGCACATGTTGGCATATATCACATTGGTAGATGTGCAGGTGAACGAGCCCCTGATGGTGTGGCTGATGTGGTTAGGTCATATGATGGTGTCCCTTTAATAGCTATGTGGACAGACGTGGCACTCAAACCTGTCATTACTTTTACAGGTTTTCACTATATTCTGCTCCTATTTCTGTATTTTTCACTTTATGCATCTGACAAAGTGGGTTCTTGTAGGAATGACCCTGGGCCCACAGGCCTGGATACCTTATTATTGAGGCATTTTGTTCTTGTCTGCAAGCTAGGCACACCCGGCTTCTTATCACAGGAACTTGGCTTTCCTCCATCCTCCCCTGTACTTTCACACAGACGGCCCCGTTTGCATCTGGCGGTGTTTTGTAACTTCCCCCCCTTGCAGTTTCTCACAGGACTGCCGTGTCTGCAGCTGGGGCTGTTTTTGCAGTTTGCTATGCTGTGGAGCTCGTGATGGAAGATTTTTGTAAGAAATCTTGATTTGTGCTGTGCAATTGCGCATGTGTATTCTTAGAGAATAAAGGAGGAAGGTGAACTCAGAAAAGCAGCTTTTTCACCTCCTCAGTTACCCTGAAACTTGGTGTCGAGTTTTTCCTTCAGGTTCTAGCCCACAAAAGCTATGCCCAAATAAATTTGTTAGTCTCTAAGGTGCCACAAGGACTCTTTGTTGTTTTTGCTGACACAGACTAACATGGCTACCACTCTGAAACCTGTCATTATTCTTAAGGGTTCTTGCTATACTCTGATTTTCTGCTTCAAAACTTACAAAGTTCTGCCTCTATCCACAACGGTACCAATCTCCTTATACTGTCAGTAGGACTGAATCCACAAGCTGTCATCAACAAGATGGCTGCCACATCCCTTTAACTGCTGCAGGGGAAAGTCAAGGTGCCCCAGAAAAGATGGCCACTACTTCTATTTGTTTCCAACTGGGCTGAAGTCCGACCGCTCTCAGGGAAGATAGTAGCTCCTTAGTCCTGTCAAGAATGTGGAGGAGCCAAAATGAGACTGTGGGAGCAGGAAAGAGTGGGGTTGTGTTAGGAAACAGGATGGAAAACTATGAAAACTATAGGGAATGTGAGGAGCAGGAGGCAAACTGAGGGAGGTAAAAGAGGTTGTGTAATCACAACACAAATTGGGGTCTGATGGCTTCCCTCTAAAGGTAAAAAAAGTCAGAAGGCAGGCGAATACCAACATGATTATTTTAAAAAACATCTCGTGATGCTTAAACCAATCATATCCTTTTTTGCAGATCTGATTCATGATTTTTGGATAGCAGGGGTTGACAATACTGCTGTTTGCTTTTGAAAAACTTGGCTTTGGCCACAGTTATGTAGAGATGATATTATTTACTTTAAACAGACGAAATGTCTGTGCTAGCTTTTCAAAATTAAAATGCCTTTTGATTCACTGCATTCCTCTTTCTCCCTGCCCACTGGTTTTCATTGATGTACAGAATACTTCATTTCATTGTCAGCAAATCTTTATCTACCATTCTCGACGCCCTTGACTTATGGCCTTTTTTCATCCTGAACAAATCTGATCTTTGCTGATACCTTAGGCAAGCAATCCAGCCAGACTAATAGCATCAGGGAATAGAAAAACATAAATGCTGCCTTAAGCAGCCTACATTTTTGTCTTTGTGAACAGCTAAGAGTCAATGGGGACAAGAAAGCACACACTACTGTTTGATCACCACCGTAAAGATGTTGACTCTAGCTCGAGGGGAGAAGACCAGGCTCCTTGCAGGAGGAAGGAGTGCCAGCACCTGGAACGGAGCAGTGCTGCAAGCAGAGACTGGGGGAGCTAGAGAGAGCTTCTGGCTCGCTGCTAGGGCCCGCAGGCTGAGGCCCTGAGGTAAGGGCAGAAGGGGGTCCTGGAGCCACATGGGAAGTAGCCCCGGGACAATGGACTGCAATTGCCACTAAGGGAGTGGTAGGACAGAGATTGCAGGTCCTCAGGTAGGGGGGAACACAGAATATGACACAGCTGGAGGGCTGTGTCACTGAAGAGGACTCTGCAGTCCTGGGAGTGGCACGGGTCCTGGCATGAAAGTGACAGCCCCAAGGCACCATCAGAAGAGGGCACTCTGGCACATAGAGCCAATTCCCATTAGAGCCAGCAGGACATCCCAGACTGGTGAGTCCCACCTCATCACAATGTCCTATAAGCAGCCATCATCTCAAATACAGCTCATCTGAGCTAAACTATTGGACTTGACTCTGAGCTCTAGAGGTTCAATTATATCACTGAGTAATTGAAACTGAGGCCCCTATTTCACTGCATAGGCTGCTGCTGTACTCTATTTTCTTAAACTTTCCATTTACATTTTTAACATTATACAGTCACAATGGCAGCAGAACATTAAGGTGGTTTGTGGAGCTAGTAGCACAAGTTTTATCATTTGTATCAATTATTTAATTGACATAATTTTCTTTAAAAAAGCAATAATCCTGCCCTCTTTTTAAACAGAAATTAATTGTTCAAGCCCCTCTCCCTGAATTTCATTGTCCATCCTCTAGTAGCAAACTCCAGTTTTTAAACATATGGTTACACACAGAAACCTATAAGGTCAGAAGCAGTAGGGCATGAAAACTATGAACTGATCGAGTTAAATGCAGGTGAACAAATAAAAACATGAAGAGTAAAACTACAGAGGAGAACTTATTTTAAAAACTAATTCAAATAGGCACATTACTTTTTAATGGACTTTTGATTTACCGGTTCTTTTGGGGAACGGTTTGGTAGGACAGGGTTTGGCTAACACAGCAAAACCCATACACAAGTCAACCACTATAAAATTCCCACATAATATTTTCCACACTGTATGGATCACCCTAAAACACGTCCATGAAAAACAAACAGAATTTGTTCTAAAACTACCGGTAGTTATCAACATAACTTCTTAATATTATAATTGAAGGTAAGGAGCCATCCTCCTCTACGAACTACAAGTCAGTCATAAAACAATTGTAAAACAGAATGAAAGTCAATGGAAGTTTTGCCTCAGTGAGGACTGCCAAACTGGACCCAATCCCATAAAGTGTTGAGCAAATCACCAGTGACTTCAGGGACTGCTCAATGTCTATCAAAATCTGTATCCTACTATATAAGGCCTGCTTTATAGAGCCTGGGCTACTGTGAAAATGTAAACCATTGAGGGAAGATAGAGGACAGTTACCTTTTCCATAACTGGCATTCTTCAAGATGTGTTGCTCATGTCTATTCCACAGTAGGTGTGCGTGGTCGTCATGTGCACCAGTGCCAGAAGTTTTCCCTTAGCAGTATCCGGAGGGGCAGCGTTGCTGCGACCCCTGGAGTGGCGTCTCTATAGTCACAGGTCAGGGACCTGAGCTCCAAGACCCACTGGGCTGACGTGATAGCCACAAGGAAGGCTACCTTCCATGAAAGGTGAGACCATGAGCATGTGGCCAGGGTTTTGAACGGGGGCCCCGTGAGACGAGATAACACCAAGTTTAGGTCCCACTGAGGAACTGGGGTTCTGGCATAAGGTAAGGACCAGTCTAGCCCCTTGAGGAAATGCCCGGTCATGGTGTGGGAGAAAACCGAGCAGCCCTGGACTGGCGGATGGAATGCCAAAATAGCTGCCAGGTGCACCCTGATGGAGGAAGGCGCCAGGCCCTGAGTTCTAAGGTGAAGGAGGTACTCAAGAATAAGTTGGATCGGGGCAGCCATTGGGGAAGTACCCCGTTCGTCTGCTCACCTGGAGAACCGGGGCCACTTCGCTAAGTAGGCTCGGAGCGTGGATGGCTTCCTACTTTCTAGGAGGACATGCCTGACTCCTTCAGAACACTGTGCCTCCTCCGCATCATGCCATTCAGCAGCCACACTGTCAAATGGAGGGCGGCCAGGTTGGAGTGGAGGAGGTGGCTGTGGTCCTGAAAGAGTAGGTCCGGGCGGAGCAGCAATGGCCGCGGAGGGGCCACCAGCAAGCCCAGGAGGGTCCTGTATCAATGTTGCCAGGGCCAGGCTGGGGCGATCAGGAGGACACGTGCCTTGTCTGTTTTTACTTTCTCCAGGACCGATGAAGGGAAACAGGGGAAAGGCATAAAGGAGTTGACCCGTCCATGACAGGAGGAAGGCATCTGAGATCGTGTTCCTCCCCACCCCACCTCTGGAACAGGAACCTGCGGCAACGGCGGTTCTGTCGGGTCGCAAAGAGGTCTACTTGGGGAGTGCCCCATGTTCGGAAATGCTGGTGAGTGACCTCCAAGTGGAGGGACCATTCGTGTTGGGAGGAGAAAACCCTGCTCAAGTGATCGGCCTGCATGTTGTTGACGCCTGGCAGGTGGAAAGCCTTCAGGGAGAGGTCATGAGCTATACAGAACTCCCAGAGGCTGAGGGCTTCCTGGCACAGGGCCAAGGACCTCATCCCGCCTTGCCTGTTGATGTAAAACATTGCGGTGGTGTTGTCCGTGAGAACTCTGACCACCTTGCCCCATAGCTGTGAGCTGAACGCCACACGGGCTAAGCGTATCACACTGAGTTCCCTGACGTTTATGTGGAGGGACAGCTCCGTGGCTGACCACATCCCTTGGGTCTGTGCATTCTCTATGTGGGCCCCCCAGCCCAAGTCCGACGCATTGGACACTAGGTCTAGTGACGGGGTCAGGCCGTGAAAGGGAATTCCCTGGAGCATATGGTGATCCTGCCCAGCCAATTGTAGCATGGCGATCACCGGTGCCGGAACCGAGAGGACCTTGTCCAGTTTGTCCCAGGCCTGGGAGAACTCTGAGACCAGCCTCAACCGAAGTCTAGCGTGGCAGACCACATACGTTCACGCCGCATGTGGCCCAGGAGCTGCAGGCATGCCCTGGTCGTGGTGACGGGAAACCCTGTGACCGAGGCTATAAGCCCCTTCAGGGTCTAGAACCTGCCCGGGGAAGGGAGGCTGTGGCCTTGGAGGCATCCAGGAGAGTGCCCATGAATTCTATGCGCTGCACTGGAACCAATGTCAACTTGGTCTTGTTCACTAAGAGGCCTAGGTTGGCACACATAGCCAAGAGCAGGTCCACGTGGTTCTGCACCTGGGGCCGCAAGCTGCCCTTGAGCAGCCAGTCGTTGAGGTAGGGAAATATCTGTACCCTTTGGCATCTGAGGTAGGTCGCTACTACCGCCATACACTTTGTGAACACCCTGGGAGCAGTGGACAGGCCAAATGGGATGACCGTAAATTGGTAGTGGTCCTGTCCCACTAGGAAACGGAGGAAGTGTCTGTGTCCCTCGAATATGTATACATGGAAGTATGCATCCTGAAGGTCCAGGGCCCCATACCAATCGCCAGGGTCCAGAGAGGGTATGCCAGAGGAACCATGACCCACCGATCTATCCCTCAGAGGCCTGGATAGTGTGACTGAGGGAGCCTCCAATG
The DNA here is from genome assembly GCF_003597395.2 of Chelonoidis abingdonii. Classification (NCBI taxonomy): domain Eukaryota; kingdom Metazoa; phylum Chordata; order Testudines; family Testudinidae; genus Chelonoidis; species Chelonoidis abingdonii. Next base: position 147,664,160 of record NC_133771.1, read on the forward strand.
CCCCCGCTATCAACTGAGAGCCTAGCTGGGCGTGCATGGGGGACTAGGGAGTCCACTGGCACCACTGCCCTTGCCATGGAGGCCTTTGCCATTGACTCTGCTGTGGCACTGGAGGCACCAGCTGGTCGGATTGGCCCGGCTGGGTTGTAGGGGGCTGCGTGTGGGTCAAGGTCAGGGTTACTAACAACCTATTGGTACCATGGGAGCAGTACAAACGGTGGTACCGAGAATGACATCTGCCATGGGGCCAGGACTCCGACGTCGAGGAATGGTGCCGCCTGCTCCTTGAGATACTGCGACGCCTGGCTTCATGGCAATGCGGAGCTGGCGATCCCCACCGGGAGTCGTGGGCACAGTGTCTTGAGAGAGGGCTGGAGCATCAGCGGCAATGGCGCCCATGTTGGGAGCAGCTTCAGTAGCTCCGCAAAGTATCAGCCAGTTGCATGAATGAATCCCTGAATAAATAGCAACCTTCTTCTTCTGTTTTATAAATAAAGATTACATTAAAAACACCACAAGCTGTTTTTTGTTACACCACCAAGTAGTCCTTCTCTCAGCATCCTATTACCTACAGAAGAATAGCCAACTCTGAGAGGTAGTAAATCTCTAAAAGGTAGTATTTGATGTCATTTACCACAAAAGCTTTTAAGATTCTAAGCAAGTGCCAATGTTCCATAGGAACACTTAGTTGTACCAAAACTACTTTTCTGTCTACACAATCCATTAAAACCATATAAAAATCCACCCAAGACATTAATAAAAAGATACCATCCCTGTTCTAACAGAGCTATTTGGTACATATATGAGGTGATACATATTTAATCCCAGTTATTACAGAAAACTCCACCAGAGTGGCCTACAGATTTTTCAAAGTTAAAAAGCAAGGTCTGTGCTCAACAGAAAAGCAGATTCGGTCTCCAAACTCTCTAGGAGATCCGAAATCTGAGTACTTGGAAACAAACCTTTCCCCCATGCTCTTGTAACAGTTTGAGACATGAGGCCCCGGTCCTGCAGACACTTACACACCTGTTTAGCTTTACACATGAGCAATTGCATTGATTTGAATGGAGGGGGCAAGAACGTGGTCCTGCTTTGGGGGACTGTGCACCTCACAGATGAGTGGGAAAGGAGAAGTTCATGCACTCTACTGAATGCTGAGACTCCTGTTGTGTCTGGTCCTTACAGGGGCTCCTGCAAGGGGGTGGGGGAGGGAGTGTTCAAAAAGGCTCTTGTACCCTCCTCTCCACTACAAAGTGATCATGGGTCATGCAAAAGCTGCCTCTTGCAAGGACTTCCATACTACAGAAGCCCCTGATATCTCTGCATGAGATGGTGAATGGGTGCAGTAGCCACATAGGGCTGCCTGTGCATATCCTGCATTCTGAGAAGACAGTCAGTGAATGATAGAGGGCAATACACAATAGCTTAAATGCAACAGTCTTTCACCTTTGGAAACCTGCGTTCAACTGAGAAATTGCATGTGGTGGGCATGTCATAGCATCTACAGAATGACTTGTTCATAACACAAGTCCTCCATGCAATTTGACAGACTGAGCAGCTCTGACGCAAGAGAATCCAGCAGCGAGGTCTGTTGCAGATTAGGAATGAGATGCATTAGCAGAGTCACGTGGAGAAGCTAAAGCAAGCATGACTTTGTTAAAACAGTGAGTTTATGAACTCTCACTATAAAAGCTGATATTAAACAAGTCCTACTTATGCAAATCAGGTAAGGAGACATACAAAGACATATTTGCAAGCAGAAACCCATGGGTATTTATGCAGGATGAATTCTGTGAGACGGAATATTTTTGGTAGTGTCCTGTATATTCATGCATTTTGGAAAAACAAAACAAAACCCAAAACAAAACTATCAAAAACCTCGTGGTTTATCAATATAGCCTTTAGCAGAAATGTTAGTGAAGAAGGCACACGTCCTGAAATCCAAGTATCCATAGTAACTGTCTATACAGTAATTGAACATTATTATTTATCAGTTTCAAAATTATTCACAAATGAAACTAACTGCTGCAGATTTGAATGAATAAACATCTGAGTCTGCTCGTTTCCTTGATTTGTATGAATAAAAATGTTTATCCTAATTAGAGCTGAACAAATAATTTGCACCAAAGAATTTACCTTACACATTCCACTTCTTTTTCTGCTTGTGAAATGTCTGCAAACCGATTATGAATTTTTCAAATTTACTCCACACCATTTTTTTACTGTTATTTTTTAGTCTTTGATCATGAACTTCTTGCCTACTCAGATTCAATATTCAGTGTTTGAAATCTGAACAGCGTAGGGCCCTTATCCTTCAAACATACTTAGTTTAAGGCATGAAGGTATATCGTGGTAATACCTAGGAGACCTGGACTGCCATTGTACAAGGCATTACACAAACACAGAACACACTAAAAAGCTACAGTTATGAACTGAAACCAATGGAATTATTCATATGTTTAAAGATAAGCATGTGGGGTTTTTTGTACAAGTGGAGGCTTGGTTAGTAGTGATCAGCCATGACTGTTATGATATTGAGATTTTGGGGCCAGTTTATTTTTTAGTTTTTGTTACCTCTTCGGACGAGGTTAGATCTTGTATTGAATGTATTTAATCAGGAAAAAGGTTTGAAGAAGCCATTGGTGCTTTAGCTCTGTCAGGAAGAAGTATCAGTTTAAGGAGAGATATCAGAAAAACAGGAATATGGAATTTTAGGAACTAATAATACTTTCCCTTTCAGGCACATGCAGGCGTTACTTGAGGGAGAATTCCAGGAAACATGATTTTAACTAAGTTCTGTGGGATTTTTTTTTTTTATTTAGTCTCCCATTATATTCTCAATGAGTCAGAGAATTCCATATATGTTTCATAATAAAAATTCTGAATTTTAAAAGAAAATTAAAGCAAGTAAATTATGTAATATTACAGACTTCTCAATGGAAATTACAGTTCTTGTAGCTACAAGTTTGAGATAACAGTTCATTACAGATAATAATAATATTTGTATAAGTCCTCTGCATTTTTATAGCTCTTTTCACACAAGGACATCACATCCTTTAGACCCCTATGAAGTACAGAAGGGTAAAACTGAGTAATGATGCGGTTGAATGTAATGCTAAGGTCACAGAATGAGTCGGTGCCAATCTGGAATACAACAGAATTTTGTTTAGTGTCTTGTACACACTGTACCTGTTATGGTATCTAAAAAGCTGAACCTCACTAACCTGTACTTTGGTAAATAACAAAACCACAAAATCCATAGTCAAATTGGATTTTTGGCCTTGAAGAACAGTCTAATGATATTCTGCTGCCGTACTGGAACATGGCCAGTGTTGGTCATGGTATAACAAATAGGTGCATTCTGTGCTTTTTGTCCTGGCTAAGTAATGCCCTGACATAGGCTGATAGTTCTGGGGTTCTTCCTCATGCCCAGCATCTGACCAATCCACATCGGGACTCTCCCCACTCCATCAATGCAGATTAGTGAGGCTCTATTGTGCTACTATGCTGAATTCATATATACAAAGGCATGAGCAAGAAAGAGAGGGGACAACAGGTGGATTACATTTGAAGGGGGCAGGGGTGTAGAAATGTATGCAAAAAACAGTGTGGTACGAAAGGAGCAATATTTTTTAAAGGAACCTAGTATAATTCCATGAAATCCATTGTAACAGTACCGGACAGGTGGAATTTTAATACTACAGACTACTTTAATACAAATTCTTGTTCTTTATTTGTCAGAAGCTGCAGTAATGGAGGGCTTGGTTATACAGACCCTGGAACTCATGCATCAGTGGTAGGAAATGGTTTCAAAACTCCTAGAACGCCACAAATTGCAGGCAAAGAAGGGCAGACTTGTGGGGCCGTGCTGTTTCCTTTCTAGGCTCTGAAATTCTAGTAGCTTTGGCAGGATTTGGTGCGAACCCTTCTGGAGCTCATAAGGGGGAGTCATGAAGAGCAGGGTAGCTGTAGCTGAGTTAACTTCAATCCCCAGTTCAGCAAGGAATGTGCCATCTTTAAGCACATTAGCAGCAATACTGCTAAGGCCTGCTTTCAGAAATCACAAATCAGGCCCCTGAAAGCATGAGAATCACTTGAAAATCATGTGATTTAAAAAAAACAACAAAATGTGAGTTCTTTTTAATTTGCCATCTGGTTTATGTTAGCTTTTCTCTGCAACCATGAGGGCTGGAAACCTATACTTAAAAAAAAAAAAAAAAAATGCTGAGACCCTCACATAGCTACCTGAGCTCCTGGAGCTGGAGCTTTATGAAAAACACTAAATACCAAAAGACTTGTGATAAAAATCACAAGAGCTGGGAATACTACCAGTACTCCCACTGTAGTCAATAGGTGTATTCATGTGCTTAAAGTTAGGCATATCCTTAAATTCCTTGATGAATCCAATTATGTGTGTGTTTGTGTTCATGGCAAAGTGTTGCTAAGCAAACATCTATTATAACATTTAAGACATAATCATAACAAAAATTAAGCCGTGCCAGACTGACAGCATAGATTAAACTGAACCTTTCAAAATGTCTTCCCTCTCTATACATTCACGTTAGAAATATTTCAGGGGAATAAATGCTGGAAAGAAGCTTCAATTTAAGATTAGTTCATAAACAGCTGAACTCAAAACAACTGTCACAAGCAAACCATTTTAAATACAAATGCTTAAGGTATCTGAACAAAATATATTTGCAGATCTGAAAGGCTAACCCCCACCTCCCCAGTGATTTAAAAAAACAAAAACAAAAAACAACCCATCATCACAAAGTTGTTTTCCAGAATGATACTTTTCTGTTAATATTGAAAGCATATGCAACTTCTGGCTCCAATATAAGTTGCTTATGATTGAATGTAGAAAAAGGATTCTTTCATTTGGAAAGCGATCACATAACTACTTATTGCATATGACAAGAATTTATCCCTATTCATTTTCACTGGGTAAGTAATATGAGCTGATTTCTATGGACATATTGATAATACAAAAACCTGGTTTCTGCTCCGAATGAAAACTGTGTTTTGCCACTGACTTCAGTGGGAGCAAGACTGGGCCAATGGCATGGTTTATGTCTGTGGTTGTTTTTACATCATGCCCCAAATCTTGGTTCTTATTCAAATCCACATGCATGTCATTTTTTTCCCTCACACATTCTCTCACGTTCAAGAGACTCGTGCTGAAGTTCACCAAGAGGTTATGGCCTAATTCTGATTTCACATCATACCTCTTTTCTCTATTTTCCTTCACTTCATACCTTGAAAAAATACCTACAAGCATGAGGATTTAGTTCAAATGACGTGTTTAGTTTGTGCAATTCACCTGTTACCGAGGTACTGTACATAACATGTTGCTTATAAGGTCAACCCACTCTGGCTCTTTCAGTAAATACACAGGGCTTCATTCTTTACTTAGGCCAGGTCTACACTGCGACTTTAAATCGGTTTAATGGCCGATATACCGATTTAACGCTGTACCCGTTCACATGACGTCGTCATTAATATCGAGTTAAACGGCTCCTTAAATCGATTTCGGAACTCCTCCCAGACGAGAGGAGTAGCGCTAAATTCGAAAGTGATAACTCGGATTAGGGTTCGTGTGGACGGAAATCGACATTATTGGCCTCCTAGAGGTATCCCACAGTGCACCACTGACCGCTCTGGTCCGCAATCCGAACTCGGATGCGGAGTGCCGGTAAACAGGAAAAGCCCCGAGACCTTTAGAATGACATTTCCTGCTTTCACGTGTCCAGCTCTGATCAGCACGGGTGGCGATGCAGTTCAAATGCAAAAGTAGCTCCTGCATTGAACCTTACGGGAGATACTAGATCTGATCGCTGTATGGTGAGACAAATCTGTTTTATCAGAGCTCCGTTAAAGAACAGGAAATGCCAAAGCGTTTGAAAAATAAACTCCAGGATACACAGCGGTGCGTGACAACCGTAACGGGAAGCCAGAGACTCAAACGGATGCTCATGGAGGGAGGGAGGGGGTAATGAGGACTACAGCTACCAGTCTCCACAGCAGTCTCTGAAAACTATTTGCATTCTTGGCTGAGCGCCCAATGTCTGTAGCTTAATACACGGTGTCTTGCGTGGTTCACGGAACAGCTCGTCAGTCTCTTCCCCCCCCCCAGCACGTGAAAGAGAAGTAAAATAAATAATTCCTTGAGTACTGTAAATGTCACCCTCTGTGTACTGAATGCTGCTGGCAGAGAGTACGCGAGGTGTTGACAACGGTCAGGATACCGTTTGTGATCTCAGGGTCCATGATTGCTGTGCTATGGTGTTTGCTCAATGCACTCCGCGAAAAAGGCGCCAAAGGGTTGTCTGCTGCCTTCACAAAGGGAGGGGTGAGGCTGTACCCAGCACCACCCGGGGCAATGTTTTCTGCCCCATCAGGCACTGTGCTCTCAACCCGGAAGTGGGAACTATGGGATAGCTGAGGAACAGCTACCCACAGTGCACCGCTCCTGAAATCGATGGTAGCTTTGGACCATGGACGCAAACAATCGATTTTGTGATCCCACTGTGGACGTGCTAAACCGATTTTATTAGATCTGTTTTGTAATATCGGATTAAGCTAATTCGAAATAATCGTGCAGTGTAGATGTACCCTTAGTCACGTAGGGATGAATGCTCAGAAGGTCTATTTAAATCAATGGATGGTAGGAGCCTAAACAGAAGTTAGGAACCTAACTCCTTTAGGGCATTCAGTTCAGGGTGCCTCACTCGGCATGTAGTCACATTGAAAACAACAGGACTCCTATCTCAGTAATGTATTTCTCAGTCCAAGTAAGAGACAAAATCAGGCCCATAGAAAATAATGAAAATTGTTATAGCACCAGGACACTACTACTCACTGTAGTGGATGGTCTTTAGTGAGTCTTGATAGACAGAGATCCCAACAGGAATACAAACCACCCACGTTAGGGCATACATGATCCTATCATGTTGCTACTAGGAGCACTAGGAGCCTCATTCTGACCATCCATATTAGCTTTAGAACAAAGTTAGGAACAACTTTGTTGGAACCATGAGCTGAAGCAGCTGGAAAGAGTTTTCACTAGCAGGCTGGGAGCTTAACTTTGTAAAAACACACACACAGAGCTCAATTTATAATGCCTTATTGGGACGCATGTCCACATATCACACCCTGACATAACTTAGAATCATAAAATACCAGGGTTGGAAGAGACCTCAGGAGGTCATCTAATCCAACCCTCTGATCAAAGCTGGACCAATCCCCAAACAGATTTTTGCCCCAGATCCCTAAATGGCCCCCTCAAGGATTGAACTCACCACCCTGGGTTTAGCAGGCCAATGCTCAAACCACTGAGCTATCCCTCCCCCTTTATTTGGGGATATACCTATCTCCTAGAACTGGAAGGGATGTCATTGAGTCCAGCCCCCTGCCTTCACTAGCAGGACCAAGTACTGATTTTTGCCCCAGATCTCTAAGTGGCCCCTAACGATTGAACTCACAATGCTGGGTTTAACCGGCCATTGCTCAAACCACTGAGCTATTCCTCCCCCTTGTTTGGATATTAGCCACTTGGAGCTGTTGGGAGATAGAGACAATGACACAGCCAAGTCATAGCAAAACATGTTCTGAGGAGAGAAGAAAAGAACAGAAAACATCTTATCAGTGCTTAAGGATAGGAGCATGCCTCACTAAGAAGGAAGTGAACTGGTACTATGATGCTAATGCAGATAGCTAGTACCATGTGATTATAGATGCAAGCAAAAGTATATTGTAAATAATATTAATTGCTGAAGAGAATGCGTACCATGTTATTGGACATATTTTAGAAATGAAAATGATGACTTGAAGGAGTAGGACAAGAGTTGGTTAGAGTTGTTTGTTTTGGTACTGGGAGCTGCTTAGATCCTTTCCCCAGACTTTTTCTATACTCTCTTTTGCTTCTCATCCCCTCTATTAAGAATGCACTGGAGTGTCTTCTTTACTTCCCTTCATCTAGCTACTTTCCCCTTCTATTCCAGAGCTGCATTTTCCTCTTGGATTCTCTTGTCCCTTCCACAGCTGCTACAAGCTATTCTCTCTGTCAACTGGCCTCACTTAGATATTACCAAGTGGCCCTGAAGTTGTAATTCACTTGTTTAATTTCAACAAAGTTCATTTCATCTGTGACTGAAGTTAATTGAGCAACGTGGGGCCAAATTCTACTCTCAGTGTAAATCCAGACTTCGGTGGAGTTTCAGAGTCTAGATTTACAGCAGTAAAGTATAACTCAGAGCAGATTCCTGAGATAATGCACGTAAAGGATGCCTTGTTCTACATCTGACACCAAATGGAGGCTTGTGATGTTGGACCAGTTCCTCAGCTGATGTAAATCAGCATAGTTCCATGGACTTCAAATGGAGCTATGCCAATTTACACTAGCTGAGGATCTGGCCAGTAGTGCTCAGAGACTAACACAGACATGAAGTTTTCCTTTCTTTCTGTTGTTAAATATCTTATTGAGGCCCTTGGCATTTGTGGAATTACTTTTGTCTGAGACTCACTGTAGTCTTCCTCTCCACAGGAAACTCTGTTAAAATGAGTATAAATTAAGCTTTAGAAAAAAGAAAGAAAACAAGGATAAAAATTAATTGACAATGACAGTTGATCCATTATAGCACTTAAAAAAAAAAAAAAAAAGCACAGTCGTTCATTTGCCAAAATACTGTTACTCATCTGAAAAACAGAGAACATTTAAATGAAAAACCAAAATGGCTTTAACCCAACATGCCCTGCTGAGTAATATTGCTGAGTTGATCAAAGAGAAAATACAGAAGATATATTTTAGTGGCCCTTGATCTGATGTCCAAAGTGGCTTTTAAAATCAGTTTGCTTTTTTCTTGCACTCTTCTCAGACTTACTCTGTGGATGTATTAATAAAATAAAACGTCTGAATCTCTCACACTGGTATAATGTCTCCGCTCTCCGATACTTATATCATCTCTTGGTTTTTAAAGATTCCTCATAAATACCTGATGAATGATGCCATTTCTACAATCATTTTAAATATTTAAATTAATATTCATAGTTGCTTTCTAAAATTATACCAGACACAATCTCTACCTAGGTTCTTAAACTGTCTCGTTATCTAGCTAGGGCCTCCCACATCTCAAAGCACAACTGTAGATTTTGCAGTTGCACATTGTCCAAGAAGATTTCTGAACAACTAAAGGTCATTATTCTACAGTCTGATCCCCATGGGCAGACCCCAGTGACCATGTTGTGCTTCACTGACTTCAGAGAGAACTCCATGTGGCTATAAGGGCTCCACTCACGAGACTTAGATTGCAAAATTAGGTTTTAAATGAGCATTCTGTGTGGTGTTATGCCCCTTCTATTTGAAATGGGGAGAGAGAGAGAGACATTAAGCCAAAAATGAGTTAATGAAGCACTTCCCGAGCAAGCTCTGAATCAGGGAGCTGAAGGAGTACCATGACCTTGAGTCAGTAGGCAGCTGACAGTTTACAGACAGTGGGATGAAAATGCAACTGCTGCTGTTCAGTACAGGTTGGAACATTTCCCTAAAAGACACATCTACACTGGGGAAATTGGGAAGAAGCAGCAGTGGGTGGAAGTATCAGTTTTGCATACAACAGATAAAAGAATAGTGCCCCAAGGGCCACTGAAAGAAACACCCTTACCAGCGGCCCTTGCTCCACCTTTAGAAAAGCTGTAGCCTGCTTGTAGCAGGGTGGTCACCCTGCTCTAGCCCCGAAGGAGTTAAAGCAGCCCTGGAGAGGACTGTGGCTGGAGAAAAGCTGGGCTGATTGGGAAAGCAGCCACCACTGTAGCCAGTGCAATCAGGCCCCAGCTGGCCCTTATAAGAGGGCGGTGGGCCAGAAGGACTGGAACACTCTCTCTCTAGCTTACTAGCAAGAGAAGGACCTGGCTGCTTGGGAAGCTGAGAAGGGTATCTAGGGTGGAGCATTGCTGGCGAAGGGCAGAGGGAACTCTGGCCTAGTAAAGCCCAGACTGCAGGCTGAGTAAAGGGCCCACAAAAGGGTATTAAGGCTGCAGAGGGGCAGCCCAGATATAGGCAGAGGCAGCTGGTCCAACACCCCTTGCTGATGATGAGTGGTTTATAGACTGCCGTCTGCCCCAGGGACTGGGGACTAGATGATGACTGGCAGTAGCCACTGAGACAAGGTGGGGATAGGGGGTTGGAGGTTCCCCTGGGAGGGGAGACCCAGAAGGTGGGGGTACTGCTGGGGCAGAACCCTAAGAGAAGGGGCACTGGGGGTCTGAGAGGGACATGGGAGCCAGTGGCAGACGAGACACCAGCCTGCAGAGGGTGCTCTGGGCTGGAAAGAGCTAATTCCCTGGATGACCAGGAGGAGGTGCCATGCAGGTGAATCATCACCCTGCCACAATGCTCCCCTCCAGCCATTGGTTGGGGCTACAAGGACATGGTCATCACCATTCCCCCATCCCACCCTGGCACATATCTTGGGGGGCAGTGACCACTGCTGATTAAACTAGTGCCCTCCCCCTCACTTTCAGGCCCTGCAGGTTGGTCTGTCTTCCATGGCACAGCTGAGACCAGTAAGTGAGGGAAGCACCTTGTTCCCACATAAATGCATCAACTCTGGAAACTCATAATTTGGCCTTCTGTTGTTTCCCATACATTATTTACCTGTACTAAGTAACAAATACTAAAAGATACCAACATCAGTAATTTAACATAATTGGAAGTATAAAATAAACATATGATTGGACACCTGACTCTAATCAGCCAGAAAAGTTCACAGGTGCACACCAAATCCACCAGCTAAACTGATTCATCACAGCAGGTCACAGTGTAGAGAGTGCAGAGCACAATTGCCCTAAGACTCCATGAGACAAAGCAACTCTTGCAATACACTTTTACAGGATGCAGCATGTGCTGCACCTATGCTGGCTTCATTACAGAGCTAGTAGATGGCCATGGCCTTGCATTTGCCCATCCATCCTCACCCCCGGAGTAGGATCTAGTGCCAACAGCAGTCATTTGACTCCAGGTATGAATCCACGTACGAGCTAGCCTCCAAGAGTCACAGATTCACGTGTGACTCATTTGAGACATATCTGAGTTAACATGACCCTCTAAAGAGTTTTTAAAGCAACTTCATGGAAAAAACAATTGGGAATTTCTAAGGAAAGGTCTTAAATCTACACGACATTACTTAAATGAATAGAATATGGAGGTTGGTGATGATCTCCCGGGATATTAGTTATTAGTTAACATTTTAATAATGCAAATCAGGAAAGGCCCTTGGCTATATTCAGACTATCACAGAGGATTATTCAAATGGAACAGAACATACAATATATATGTGGGATATAAATAGAGTGGTACATCAGTAAAACCACACTGCATATCTCCTTCCTAAAATAAGCTTTGAAAATAAAAAAATTAACAAGTGGCAAATACAAAAGGAGAAGAGAAGTAAAGGCACAGCATGATTTAAATTAGTTGGAGTTAATATGGTTGTCACCTATATTAGCAATCAATAACGATCATTGTGAGAATAGCTTCCAGCACTAATGATGTTCGCATCAGGGTGAAAGGAAGGGACATTTTTGCGGTTATGAAACAGCAACAGGGAATTAGGAGACCCACATTCAAATTCCGACTCTGCCACATACTTCCTGTGTGTCTTTGGGTACGTCACTTAATCTCCCTCTGACCCACTGAATTCAGTGGGCTTCAGCTCAGACCCTCTGTTTCCCTACTTATCAAATGAGGATAAAAGCTTTTTCACAGGGGTGTTGTGAGACAGTAAAAACTCAGACCCCTAGTGCCTACTGGAAAAAGTCAAAATAATAACCATATTTTTAGCTCTACCAAATTCATGGCCACAAAAAACATGTCACAGACTGTGAAATTAGACTTCCCCGGTGAAATCTAGCTATTAAAGGGGAAGGGAATGGCAGGGTTGGGGGTGTCCCAGCCTGGAGATCATACCATGCCCTGGGCTCCAGCTGCTACTCCCATCCAGGCTGGGGAGGTACAGGACTTACTCTTCCCCTGCATGGCCACTCTCAGGGGGAGATCAGACCCACCTCTGGGTTCCTACCGCAGCTGCAGGAATCTCTAGGTTTGGGCAGCAACCCCGGAGCTTTCTGCAGTCTCAGGAGGTTGCCGGAGGTGGGTCTGATCTTCCCCTGAGAACGGCTGTGCAGGGGAAGAGTAAGTCCTTGACCAGGACTTGCAGCTAGGAGCTCCTGGCTGGGGCACTCCCAGCAGCACAGGGGAGATCAGACCCACCTCCAGCAACCTCCTGTAGCTGCAAGAAGCTCTGGGGCTGCTGCCTTCACAGCCCAGCTCTGAATCCTGCGAACCCCACCCCCAACAACTTTGTGACACCCCCCACCCACGATTATCTTTTGGGGTTGGGATCCCAGTGTTACAACATCATGAAATTTCAGAGGTAAATATCTGGAAAGGTGAAACTGACTAATTTTCAAGTCCTATGGCCATGAAATTGACCAGAATGGCCCATGAATTTGGTAGGACTCTTGATATTATCATTCACAATATAATATCTCATTCACATGAAGAGAAAGTAAAAAATGCTAAATGACTAAAATATGTTCTTTTAACAAAGAATGAGCAGAGGTTTACATTAACTCATTCTCATGATATTTGTCACATTTGTAACCTCATCCCACTCATGCCATAGTTATGTACAATGTGGTAATACCTTGTTGGCATATAGAGTTACTTAGAACCTATTAGATATAAAATCCTGTTTCCTGCAGTAAATAAGCCCGGAGTCAGGCTAAAGTGAATCCTTTCTGAATGTGAAAACTGTTCATCAAACAGAAAACCAAGTGAGGTAAACATCAGTCTTTTCAAATGTCAGGGAATGCTGATTAGCAGTTCACAATCAGATGAACTTTCAAAGGAGGGAGACTCTCATCATCCTATCTCCTATGTTTGATAAACAGATACCAATTTCTCAAACAATATAAAGATTCACTGTTCTGTAAAAAAGTGCTGCCACTGTTTCTTAAACAAAATGTGGGCATCTTGCACTGCTCCTCTGCATGCATTGTGACTCTACTTAACCAAATGTCATCTCCAATTAGACAGGAAAAGAGAATAGCAGTGTTTACTGAATGTAGGTTTACAAGGTAGCAGTAGGTTTACATTGTAACACTTTAAATGACAGATAAAATGACTATAGTGGTCTTTGTTTACTTCTATTGTAAACAAAGTATTCGTCAGTGAAAGATTGTTTTAATTTAATTATAGTTCTATATGGAAAAACCCCTACACATAAAACTTAACATGATTTAAAAGATTCCCAGTTGTAAGATGAATTACTATGGTAAGGTAAACGCTCATGAACTTCTAAATGCAAGGCCTGGTTTTGCTCTCACTTGTACTAGTGTAAATCAGAAGTAACCCCATCGACATCATGGAATTGCACAGGTATAAACCCAGTGTAAATGAGATCAGACTCAGGCACATGGAGTTCGGATTTTTTTTGAGTGACTACAAGCCAGTAAGAAGTGTTGGACTCTGGATTGTAAATAACTAAACAACAATCTTGGCACATAGCGTGAGCTTCCTCATACTGCTGTGACAATTTGCCTCACACATGACACAGAAGAACTAGCTCCATTGTTGAGAGGGTAGCTCGGTTTCCATGGCCCATTCAGTTCTTGGTCTCTCTGATGAAACAGGCACAATGCCTTCAGAGCATTCAGAAAGAGAGCAGCATCCACTACCACAGACAAATGAAATGCCGAGCTTCCTCATGGCTCTGATTACATCCTACCTTTAGTGCTGGGGCCATAATCCCCCAGCCCTAATGTACGGAGGGTGCAAGGACCAACATTATGCCTACTCCCTGCATGGTCTGAAAGTTGAGCAAGGTTCTGCCCATCCTTGCTCACCAACACAGGACCAGGCACAGCTGAACTACTCTGACATTTGGAACAATGAGATAAAGGCAACTGACACTTTTTTCTTCTTTTTTTTTTTTGTTTCAGATATTGAGAAAAAAATGAAAATATTTTGGTGCAACAAAGGCCTGATCCAAAGCTCACTGATCTCAATAGAAAAACTCCCACTGATTTCAAAGCGCTTTGGACCAGGCCCCAAATAAGTCTGAGATTTGATGATTGGCAGAGGACTGGGAAAAAAACAAAAGCTGTATATAATTTTTATTTATTTGATAACACGGTATCTGCTAGGGTTTCCTCCCTGAGAGGCTAATGTTTTTCCCCCAAGGATCTTTCCTGTTATCTTCTATTCTACTTCAGTTTACCCTAGTATTTTAATATAAGGCATCCTTGTAAAATACAGGGATGGTGAATGGTCATTTATAAAGATGTCTGTTACATTTCTAATAAGAATTCCCACCACTCACGTGGGAACACTGTAAAGAACATTATATTATCTTAAAAAAAAACACTCACACATAAAATCCCAAGATAGTCCAACATTTGCTAGATTGAAATCATTTTCAGCACAATTTTTAGGGCAGTTTCAAAATTCAATTATCTTCTGATTATGTAAAAGTATATTCAATTACTTGTATAGTCATCATCACTGCCAGGCTTATTCTGATGGACTCTCCATGCAAATGCATTGAATTTCAGGACAGAGCAGAACTGGAAAAGACACGTATATTATCTGAATGTTTCTGGGACGATTTCTATATTTAAATCGGCAAGATGATAGGGTCTGATTCTGCCATCACTTTCTATTGGGCACAGTGTCTACCAGTGCAAGTAGTGCAACGGGATTTCAACTGTTTAGTATGGCATAGTTTTACCCACAGGCCTGGCCCATAGTTCATGGTAATCATTTATTAAAATATCCTGGGGAAATTCATGCCACTTGGTGCTATTGGTTCAGTTTAACAACGGCTTCAGCAAAATGATGAAATCTTAGTTTTAAATATAACCCTGAGTTAGCAAGTTCAGATCCATCTCTAGCCACTCCGTAGTACAGGGATGTTAAATCCAGGGGTTTGGTTCTAATTAGTTAACTGCACACTGACAAGACAACCTTTAGATTCAGAGAGGCGAGAAAACCCATTTTATAAAAGAGAGGTTTTGAGGCAAAGTTTAGAAGTGGATGAGCCATTTCTAGGACAAATAATATGAATATTCAAAACATAAGACCTGCTAGTAATGGGGGACATTAACTACCCAGACATCTGTTGGAAAAGTAAGATAGCAAACCCACTAAAATTGCAATAAGTTCTTGGAAAATATTGGGGACAAGTTTTTGTTTCAGATGATGGAGGAAGTAACCAGGGTGAAAGTGATCACGAAATGATAGATGAAATGGTTCTAAGGAAAGGAAGGAATAAGAGCAGCAGAACAGAGACAATGGATTTAAAAAAACAGACTTCAGCATATTCAGCGAACTGGTAGGTAAGGTCCCAGGGATGAACGGTCCCAGTGACATTAACTGGATTGCTCACGTGTAAAATTAAGCACATCAGTAAATGCTACGTTGAATCACAGTCTAGGTGTTTAGCCATACAGTGATCATGTAATTTCCTGTGTGCTGGTTCGTTGATAATGGCCCTCAGATAGTCAGTGTAGGGATTTGTTACTGAAGAATAGCAATATAGTTTGTAAGCAAATCATCTTTCCATAGTAAATCAGAGAGCAAAGCACTGAATAACCAATTAAAATGTAAACTTATAGGTCAGCAATTGAAAAGCAGGCCCATGCTCTGACAGGCCGAGAAAATGTCTTTGCTATACAATCCCAGTAAGTGCTCACTGTCCTCTACTCCACAGTTTCTCTTCTAGGTGGGAGGAAAGGGGACATTCTCCCTCCTGAGCCCCATTCCTAGCTCCTTAGCAGAGAAGATGAATATTACTGTCATTATTCCTTTTTTCCTCCAGCATGAGAACTGAAGTTCATTCCTACAGGGCTATGAATGATTTGCCAAGAAACCTGTTTAGTGAAAATTGAAGGTGAGAGATTATTCAATTTTTTTATTTATTTAAAAAAAAAAACCTAAGAAAAAGCATTGTTAGGCACTAGCCCCTGCATCCTAGTTTTTTCAACTATTCTGACCCAGAAGCATTCAGACTATATTCCCAGTCACAGGAGCGTACATTGCTTTTGTGTTTGAACTCAAGCTTTCAGAACTACCATAACAAGATTCAATGTCTGAATATTTGCAGTTTCTTCCATTTATAAAGCATTTTTATCCAGAAATATCCCAAATCTCTCACACCAACACCTGAGGTAGCGTGGAAAGAAACAGCCTTCTGCAATGACCTTATTTCTCCAGCGTGGAAATTAGAAAGAAGGTGCAGTGAAGGTCCACGAAACTCTTCCCCCAGTGAGTACCCACACTACCCACTCCCAATATTCAAGGAAGCTCTACCCCCAGCAGGCAGCTTCTCCCTGCTCTCAGAGTTCCTCCCCTACCACCACCTGCCCACACTTAATGAAGATTTCCTCACAAACTCTGCTTACTGGGATGGAGTTTTCTTCGGTCTTGCTGAGAGAAGTTAGGGCTCATACCCAACCAGCTGAGTTTGCTGACCGGGCTCCAGCTCTCATGGATAGGTGAAGGACTCTTGCCCTTTCCTGAAGATCCTAGTGACCACTTATCATAACTTCTTACTCAGATTTGAACCTTAGCGTTCATAAACTGAGAAGCTAGCATGAACCCTTCTAAGCTTAATTACCAGCTTAGATTTGATCTCGCTGCCACCAGCCAAGTGATTTCCAGGACTTGGCTCCCTCTCTGGTCTCCCAAAACCTTCTCTGGGAGACCCCAAGACTCAGAAGCCCTGAGTCTTACCACAAAGGGAAGTAAACCCCCTCCCCTTGTCTCCTCTTTATCTCATCCCCAGCTCCCCCTCCCTGGGTTATCCTGGCGATACTGTACTTAACTCCTTGAATGCAAAACAGAGACGGCAATTTACCTTCCCCCCTGAGGCTATGCAGATTCAAACCTAGTCAAGCTAACACAAAGAGATTTCCCCCTCCTTCTTCCTTAGCCTTAACCAGAGAAAAACTCAAACAGGTTTTAAAAAGAAAGCTTTATATAAAAAAAAAAGAAAAAAGACATCAAAATATTCTCTGTATCAAGATGACAATAATACAGGATCAATTGCTTAAAAGAAAAAATGAATAAACAGCCTTATTCAAAAAGAGATACAATTTAAACATTCCAGCAACCACACACATGTAAATACAAAACAAAACATATAAAAGCCTATTGTTTTGCTACCTTTGTACTCACAACTTTGAAACTGAAGATTAGAAGCTTGAAGATAGAAAGAAGCCTCTCATAGCCGAGAGACAGACAAAAGACCAAGACCCAAACATTCCCTCCCCTGAGCTTTGAAAAATCCGGTTTTCTGATTGGTCCTCTGGTCAGGTGTTTGGTTCCCTTTGTTAACCCTTTATAGGTAAAAGAAACATTAACCCTTAGCTATCTGTTTATGACACCACTATCAGGGAAGTGGCCCCTCTTGAGGTTATAGGGACTGGGATCTCAATGTTGGGGTGGAGGAAGCTGGGGTTCAGGTCACCCATCCTGAGTTCGTAGCCGAATCTGAGTTTGGAGAACTTTTGGGAAAAATCTGTGTCAACTGAAATCAATGGCAAAATGATTTCAGCGAGACAGGAATTTGGTCCATCAGAAGCAGTAACATTGATCCTCTTCTTCCATGCAAATCCTCCTTAAAACAATCTTCAATTTAATAGCGATTGCACTAAATATGGCACTCTTTCATGTGTAGTATTAAGGGATTTCAGGTATAAGAGAAATGGATCTCTCATTTTATTCTGAATTAGATATATATTTAGGGCTTATCGCTGCACAACAGGTTATGTATGAAACCCCTGAATATCTGATAGATAAGGCTACGTGTCTGTCATGGAGGTCACGGATGTCACAAATTCCGTGGCTTTCTGTGACCTCCGTGACTACTGCAGCGGCTGATGTGGCTGACTCTGGGGCTGCCCAAGCTGACCAGTCAGACCCTGGGTCAGCTGCTGCTGGGGCTCTTTGGGTGTGGCCAATACTATATCATGTCATCCTTACTTCTGCACTCCTGCTGGTGCGGCCCTGCCTTCAGAGCTGGACTCCCGGCTAGCAACCACAGCTCTCCAGCTGCCCCTCTCTGAAGGCAGTGCCACTGCCAGCGGCAGTGCAGAAGTAAGGGTAGCAGTACTGTAAGCTGCCCTACAATAACCTTGCAACTCCATCACAACTCCTTTTTGGGTCAGGACCCCTACAATTACAAAACAATGAATTTTCAGATTTGAATCGTTGAAATCATTAAATTTAATTATTTTTAAAATCCTATCACTGTGAAATTGACCAAAATGGACTGTGAATTTGGAAGGGCCCTAACTATATCTATTTAGTAACGGATGCCTCTAGTGTACAAGCCAGAACTTACCACCTCTCATTCAGCTGTTATGCTCTTACTTGCAGTGAGGCTCCAAAGCATTTGCATAGTGAGACTAACTAACATTTGGAGCAACCTAAGCCATGAAGGTACACTGTGGAGTCCCAGTTTCACATGTCTAAAGCACAAGTACAGAAACATATTCAAGTGACTGGAGATCACTATGCTAATCTGTGGCAGAAATCCTATAGTCACATTGAGAACAGAAGGTTAAGAGGCAACTTGATCACAGTCTATTACTACCTAAATAAGAAGATATTTGATACTAGGGGGGTTCTTCAGTCTATCAGGCAAAGGTGTAACAAGATCCAATGGCTGGAAATTCAAGAAATCAAAGTTCAACGTCTAACGATGAGGGCTATTAACCACTGGAAGAGATTACTGAGGGATGTGGCAAAATCTCCATCATTTGGACAAGTTACATCAAGCGTGGATGTTTTTGTAAAAGATATGCTGTGGTTCAACTACAAGTTATTGTGCTCAATGCAGGAATCACTGGGTGAAATTCTGAGGCCTGTGTTATGTAAGAGGTCAGATCAGATTATTATTATAATGGTCCATTCTGACTTAAAAATCTATGAAAAACAAAATCTCAAACTATTTTTCCTGCTTTGGCAATTGCCTCTAAAATAAATTTATTAATTGCAGTTAAACTTTTCTATCCTTAACATATAGGTTCCTAACCATTAGGTCAATAGTAATATCAGTGTGAGAGAACTCTGTGTTTTAAACTAAGCAGCACATTTTCAGGTTGAGAGGTGTGCTATCAGTTAAACTCACCTTGTGTATTGATTACCAAAACTCCTTTATTTCCTTTATTCTCGCTTCATACACCTTGCCTAGAGTGATCACCATTAAAAAGTCAACATTTGCCACAAAAACCACACAGTAATCTGATAAACAGTACTTCCCTGTATTTAGTATGATCAATAAATATAGTACCTCACATACCACTGTATGGTAACTGCAGGCAAAAGTTGACATTTAAAATGGTGATTGTACATATTCTCACATCTACTGTGTGGTTTATAGAAAATGGGCCAAATTCTGCCATTAGAATGCATGCACAATTATTATTCACTTCACTGGGCAGATGTATCTTAGGATAGAATTTCATCCAATGTATTCAAACACATTTCCATATTTTATGCAAACACAAAATCAATTACCTCTTGGCTGTTAGATTCCTTGAAATGTATACAGGTTACACATCTGCTTCCCACAGCTACCTTCTCCCTTCCTGCAGTCTTAGAGTTGTTTTTCTTTCAAAAAGAATTTGGTATTCTGAGGCATGCAACTTATTTTTGTCATCTACTAACTAGTGGGTATATAAGGACTTTGAGACTTTCTTAAGATCTGTGCTTAGTCTTGATACATTTTTTATAAAATAATAAATCCTTCTATCATTTGTACATCTTTTGTTCGAAGATATTTTAAAGATCACTGTACATCAGATACTCTAATATGTCTTTTGTCATATTTGTTCCATGACAATTTATATAATGTTGAGCAGATTCATTTGTCTCAAAGAATTTAAAAATTCCATCCTTAGAGCCCTGAGTTCTAGCCAAGTGCCCACAATAGTCTCAGCTGTAAAACATTTACCTCTTCCCTTGTGCACAATCCTTCAATCATACTGCTATTTGCAGACTTTGATTAGATTATTTAATACTTCTCCTTTCCTTCTTTCACATTCTGCCATCTATTCACTGGGCAAGTCTTGACAAGATGACTTTCATTTACACTGATATGAACTTAAAGCTCTTTTTCTTGCTATCATTATCCCAGACATTTTCCTCCTTCGAAGTAATGTGGATCTTGAGTTCAAGAGCACAATCCAAAGCCCACTGATCTCAGGAGACTTTGAATGAGGCCCTTAAATTGTAGACTATAGAGTAAATTAGGCCCAAAACACTGAATTTCAACACCCTGAAATTCTGGGTAGTTTGTATCAGAAACAGCTCTGCTAATTCCCCTGGTTCTAAACTACAAGTGTTCCTTTTGACATGAAGGTCCTTGGCCTTTCTTGAGCAGAGTGTGCGAATGCTGACAAGTTAATCCAATATATCGCATGAAATAATATTAATAGTCAATATGGCAGGGCTTGATATAAGGTGGTCTTAAGCATTAACTGTGGCCTTGGAAAACTTGTTAGGGGCTCTGGAACTGATCAAGGGGAAAAGGCACAAGATAATAGAGTAAGGATCTAGAGATACACAAAAGCAGGAGTGTTTTAAAATAAAAATAAACCTTACTCAGCTTTCAGAAAACCCAAAGCAGAGATAGTTCAGAGTTTGATCCCATTTTGGCCAAACCCCCAACATTCAAACTGAGGGAGAAGGTGGGGAAAGGTTCAATAAATGATTCTGGTTTCAGACGCTCTCTATAAGGACCTAGGTCAGCACAGATCTCAAGAACTATTTCTTCAGCAAATGGAGTGAAAGAGCCAAAACAGCTATTCCAACAGTCCACTGTGATGTTTGTATTGTGATGTGGCGTCCGCATGGCACAAAGGACCAGATCAAGGACATCAGCTGGTGTAAGTCAGGACAACTCCACTGAAGTCAATGAAGATATACTGATTTACACCAGAGCTTTGTAATTAAATATTTTACATTTCCCCCCCAATCATTATTTCTGTTGTGTTACTGGAAAAATAAAGATGCAACCCCTGATGAGTGGCTTCCATGTGTGGCTTAATGAACTCACAGGGGAGCCAACTTAGTTAAAATTATGTCTTGTTTTGCTTGAACCTTTATACAGCTAATCCTTCTGGAGAGTGGTTGTTTCTATACATATAATATCTCTGTATGGCTGAATGGTTCTTTGTGTTACTTGGCTTTTGGTTTTTTTCTTCACATGGGAAATGTTTTAATGAGATACAATCTCCCCTTAGTACAGATTCCTCAACCTTGACAATTGCCAGTTGGACATCTTGAGCAATAATGGAATCTTATTCACCCTGGTTTTGTAATGTATCTTTTTTTATCTGCAATAAATTTCCTATTATAAAGATTACAATCCTCTAAGTTATTGTTATCACTACTGACTTCATAAAAGAACATGACTAACTAGTTAACTGTGATAGCCATAACATCTCAGTCTCTTAAAGGTGAACTGCAAAGCTGCTGCTTAAATTGGAGAGGTTGGGGGCAGGGGAAGGTTTAATATGCCAGTTTCAGTAACACAATGTATTGTGAGAAATGTGGAGGTGCTCTTTAATAATTATTACTGGATCTGTCATTAGCAAGGTGTTCCTGTATAAATATTCTTGATTAAGTACTTCCCAATAGGGGACTGTCTGGAATGCTCCAGCAGTAAGGAAAAGCTCCTTTATAAAAGTTGCTTAACAGCTTCCACTTAGGGTTTTTAAGAAACAATGCCAGAGGCAGTATCCTTAACGGCTCTAGCCTCTCCTAGGCAGCCCCCAAACTGATTTGAAGGAGAGGAGGTTAAGAGACTCCAGTACACTTGGTCAAGAACCCAGGAGTACAAAGGAACGGTATGTGATTGATATAAGAATTTGGGGGGCGGGGGTCAGAAAGAACCAGACAGATATCCACAGACACACAGGAAGATCTTTGACTTCTAAAAGAATGAGAGTTGGTTCCGCTCTGTTCCTATAACTGGCAAGGAAAGCCAATCTAACTTAGCTTGTAATGAAATACAAGATTAGAGCACAATTTAAATCCTACCAGGAGCTCCACAGGAATTTCTCCAGTGGAAGTTGATGCGCTTAATCAGTGTATCCTCCAGCTTCTCTGGTTGTTCCATCAATTTTTGGGCTGTGCTGGCCTCCTGCAGAGCCTCTCGTGGGTGTTTTGTGCCACTACAACCTCCACCCATGGACTTTCCACCACTATAGCCCTCCACCAAGAATCCTGCTTTGAGAAGACAACATACTGCAGCTGAATCTGGCTCTGCATTCATTTCTATTGTGTTTTACAGATATAAATGATAATATCTAGAAAATTACTGAGAAAAAATGAATATGGTTTAAACATATCCAGAGAAATTAGACTGTGAGGTAAATTAGTACTACTTCAGCAGAAAAAATGAATTTCACACAAGATCAGGCAAATGATCCAAAATACTTCATCCAGGAACCAAGCAGCATGGATACTTATGTGCTGTTCTAACAATAGGAAAGCGTTAAAGTATATGGCCAGCCTTTGACAATTTATCCCCTGTTCAACATAATCTGGCAGCAGTATGGGCTAAATCTTACAGTTCTGGTTCTTTCAAAATTCCTATTTAAGTTAACAGGGTAAGCAACTGAGTAAGTAATGAAGGGTTTGGCCTGCTTCATACAGTGGGTGAAATCCTGGTTCCCTTAGAGTCAATGGGAGCTTTGCCACTAACTTCAGCGGAGTCAGGATTTCACCCAGTAGTTCTTCTGTATGAAGGCCAAAAGTGTTACTTTAATTCTGAAAATGATTTCTGTCATGGAATGGCTGTGGTTCAATGTTTTACACAAGAAGAAATCCACATACCAATGACTTAAAGTCTATGAGCGAGCACTGACAAATATGGTAAGCATTATTTTTATCATCTTTGTGATTGGAAGAGTGCCCATGTGGAGTTTATTGCACAGATTTGTTCATAGTAATTCACCACATGTGCTATTTGTTGTTTCTCTTATTGCTCATTGCCTGAATTGTTCTTTTCATATAAAAATTTATTCCGGGGTTGTCAGAATCCAAAATATAGCTCCAATCTCTTCTTTTTTACCCCACCCATCACCCAGGGCCTCCTCTCAATTCTACCATCCCTTGAAAAGCAGTTCCCTTTGGAGACCATCATCACCAATCTGTTTGTACCCACTCAAGGAAAGTGAAAAAGAGCAACTCGAAGTACTCCTTTCCCAGGGAATGAGGGGGTTGCCTCCACAGCACACCCAAAGCCTGTAGACCCAGGAACAAGGGACTGGGCCTGGAACCTACAAGTACAAACAAAGATGAAGCTGGACTCTTTCTGAGGGGATCTTAAACCAAATCACTATTGGAAGAGGTATTGCAATACATGCATTTCTTGTGCTACACAGAAATCTCTGATCACCTCAGGGAAGTCCATCTTTGGACTTGGGGTAGGAACAAGGGATTTGGATATTCTGGTCCTTGTTGAACTGCATGACCAGCTTTATAGTGAAAATGAGCCCTGTTCTCAGAGTCAATTTTGTCTGGCAAAAAAACATTAGAAAAGAACCACTGGTTCCCAACCCTTTGGGCTGAAATGATAGCCACAAGACAATTACCTGGATGGTTCTCCAGTACAAGGAAACTAACTCCAATGCTGCAATTAAAAACAAATTTCTTAGATGTCTTCTGGTTTTCTACTGAATTTCAACAGCCATTTACTCATTGCAAAAGAGGAAACAGATTAGCCCCTACACCATTCCTTCAGGTCTCCACCAACTATGAGCCAGACTGTCTGCTATCCCCAGAAAAAGACAAAACCAAAACAACACCATCTGTTTAATATCCAGTATATGTACATGCTCCATTAGGAAGTAAACATGGCATTTTGCAATCATGGCTATGGTTCAGTTTCAGACAACCTTAATAAAAAGAGGAAAGCACAAGATTCTACATGAACTTTGCTATACACAGTATGGGATCGTCTGACTATTATGCTATTCTATTACAGAAATAATGGTAGATAACGTTACAGATCCAATATCAACCCACAAAAGCTTCTTGGCCAAATACTGGAGCACCGTTGTGTGGTATCAGTCTAGAGCAATTAGAGTGAAATTCACCCCCTGTGCAGAGTCCCAGTACAAAGTTAGTGCACTATTTGAATCCCACTTAAGCCTTAAGCATAAGCCATAAATAGGACCTTCCTCACAGGGGCAGTTTACAGATGTTCACTTGAAGGAGTGAGTGTATGAAGGATAAATATCCTTGTTTCTGTGGGTGCAAGGCATTTAGGGTTACATTCTACTCTCGGATACACACATAGGGTGAAATTAATCAATTCAAAGGAACAGCCCAAGTCCTATGCCCTACTTAAGTCTCATTTTAGTCTTAATTCTGAGGGCTTAAATAAGACTTAAATGGTGTATAGACCTTGTGTGGACTCTGCACAAAAGCAACTGTCATCTATGCCCCTGAGCCCTGAACATTACAGAGCAAGTTCCTTCCTGGCGCGAAGCCAATGAAATTATACCAGTGATGAATATGGCCCTATATATATTCCATGAATACTTCGAGCCATATCCTCAGCTCATGTAACACAATGTAGCTCCACTAACTTCAGTGGAACTACTCCAGTTTAGACCAGTTGGGCATCTAGCCTATTTTGTTTGTTTCAATACAATGTCTCTCCCACAGAACAGCGAAGGCCTCTTCCTAAGTCAACAGCTGAGATAGACGAATGCAAAAAGCCAGAAGAGGGCTGGCTGTTTTTTCAGAGTGCTGCTTCATCCTTCTTGCCCACCTGGTTTTTAGGAAAGAAATCATCCTTAGTGGACTTACCCTTTGGGAAAAGCACAGCTTTCCTGCACTGAGACTTTTCAATCAGGTTTCACTGCAGAGGGAAAATTATTTTCATATACCCCTGAAAACTGAAAATGATTCCAAACTATAGAGGCACGAGAAGTAGTAGTTATACAAGGTTCCATGTTTTACAATTTTACCCATTTCATTTACTGTTGGTGGACACAGAGCAGTTTAGTGATTAAGTGATGTCTAATCCATATGCTGAATATTCAAATGTACCATGGTAGGAAATAGCTATTTGTCTGTTGTATTTATAATGCCCCATCGATGTATTCTCTAGGCTGCAGGTCATCGACGCGACCACTAACATTAGTACTTAGGTATAGTAACTAATAAGCTTATATAAAATCAATTTCTTGCTAAATAAGATTAGACATTACTCAGTACATCCAGGTGCCTTTATTCAGGTGATGCTCTGAATATCAATACTTTTGGCATATTGCCAGTGATTATTCACATATCATTCCTGGAGGGTTCATCTTCTTATAAAAGAAAACGGTATTGCTTCCAGGAATGAAACAAAATACTTCATGGTGTCTCAAGTGGGCAGCTAGAGGAAGATACTAAATTATCTTATCTCCTCCATATTAAAAAAAAAATCCTACATATTCTACAGTAATGGTCCAAAACATTTCATCTTAAAATAGTGATTCATATCTCAGCTATGGCATATGAAGGGCTTTGCCTCCTGACGTGTGACTTATAAGAAATGCAGTGTTTGGCAGGTCATTACATGTACACTATGACCAAGGCTGCGAGTCTGTCATGGAGGTCATGGATTCCATGACTTTCCATGACCTCTGACACTTCTGCAGTGGCTGCTGCGGCTGGCCCAGGGGCTGCCTAAGCAGCTTGGGCAGCCCCTGGGCCAGCCACACCAGCCGCTGCTGGAGCAGTCTTAGGCCGCTGCACCACTGCCCCCCCAGCACCAGTGGGGATCCCAGGCCATACATCACTGCTTGCCCCCCAGAGCACCCACAGTGTCCCTGGGTTGCCTCCTGCCACAGAGTACCCAAGGTTTAGTCAGGGATAGAGTATAAGTCATGGACAGATCACGGGCTGTGAATTTTTGTTTACAGCCCGTGACCTGTTTCTGACTTTTACTAAATAACCTGTGACTAAAACGTAGCCTTAAGTATGACATACGGCACACACTATGGATCTGAGGAAGTAACTGTAATCTAACCATTAGTGCAGTGGACTGGGAGTCATCCAGTCTGGTTTCAACACCTGACTCCCAAGTGAGTTACTGCATTATCTCAAGTAAATCACTTGTGCCTTTGCTGCTCTGAGTAATGCAGGCATTCCGAATTAATGCCAATAGAACCATTGTACTGCCTTTATATACACCCTCTCTCTCATATATTACCTCCTATACACACACAACCCAATATTAATTTATAGTTAATGTTGTGGCAGCAATTTCTATAACCAACATGCAAATTACATAAATAGAACATTACAACAGAAAAAAATCACAAGTACTCAAAGGTATGGTAAAGACCAGCTAAAGTAACATATAAATAATCCATTACATTCACTCAACAATATTGTCATGGTAACATTCACCTTTCACATTTCACAAACAACCTTCATTTTGACCTATAGCACATATTTACAAACCCTTTAAACATACACATCGCAAACAGATGCAAACACATCAGTGCTTAGATGGCTCGGCTCAAAGTTGGTTTCCTTCTAGTAACATACAATTTAAGGAGATGAATAAAATCCAGTACCCTGGGCTACTTGCCCACCTGGAGACCACTAGTTTATAGTTAAGTCAGGTAAATACTTAAGTGCTTAAAATTGTAGCTCATAAAACACCACATAAACCTTAACAAGGTGGCTCTACTGACAGTGAGCCAGTCAGGAATGATGAACAATACAAATAACTATTATTTCAAAAGCAGTTATCCAATCTACTTTACTATGTAAATGTGTGTTTGGAGATTTATGTCTGGGTGAATGTGTGGCTGTAGCAATTGTGAGCATCAGAGGGCTAAAAAACTGTGAGAGGTATGAGATCAGAATTTGCAGAGGGGTCAATTTTGGAGTTCCTGTCATTTCAAAACCATTAATTCTGGATTTTTGAAACGCTACAAAAAATTCTCTCTCCCGTGAAATGACCTCAACAAAATGCACAGTAGCCAAAGCTTCTTTTGCTATCGAAAATGAGAGGTGCATGGAGAGAATAAAAATGATAATGGATCCCTTGTTGCAGCATGAACTATGGAGACACACCAAGTACCTTCATAATAAATATAGAGATATTTATATCAAGCTCATTCTAAGATGGCATATGGTACTCACGTGCATACACAGAGGATATTCGTGCATATCTTCAACAGAATAATGTAAAAGTTACAATTTCATAGAGTTATTTTTTATGTCACAGTAGAGATTTGGCTGGTAAGGAAAGTGGAAGGAAAGGCAGGAGGGAAAAGTAGAGCTAAACACATGGCACAACAGGTAGCACATTTTCATGTTACTACATGGCAGATCACACAAGCTGGGGAATGGCTAGGATTCCTGTTCTATGAGCAGGAAAAGACCAGAATCCTGACAGAAACTGTGACTCCTTCTATCTTCAAGAGATGATATAATACCCTCTGTCAGTCTTCACTCACCTCCACGGGCAATAAGAGTGTATTGCAGGTGCAGGATGCAGTTAGGCACAAATGGGAACCTGATTACTGTTCGTCTGCTCCCTCTTCCCATGCCACTCAATGATTCATTTTTTTGTGGCGGATGTGAATGAAAACCCTGATGCCTTTGGCCTAATTTGTCAGAATAAAAGAAGAACAAAGCATTTTTGCTGAGTGGATTAACAAGGCAGCAAATTCCTGTTTGCTGATGATCTTTTACTGGGTTATTCAGGCAGGTTTCTTTGACAATGTAATAAAACTGGATATTTCCAGTAAAGAAAATCTCTTTTTTTCTTTTCAACAGGTGTTGTTCTTCAGTATGGTTATTTGAACTGGTGTACATTGTTTAGATCCAGCCCCTCTTTTATTAGAGCCACCAAAGCTCTGGGGGAAAGCAGTGGCAGTGTGGATAAAAAAGTTTCAGACTGATCTGTCACTAATTATTATAGTCCACAATGGTCGACAGGTTTTACAAATGCAAAAATAAAAAATAAAAACCACCTTATGGGCTTAATTGTGCACGACAGACACCCCCCCCCCCAGCCCTCCAAATAAGGACTGATGTGGAGATGGAGCTTGGAAACACACAGGGGAGCATTCCTACAGCCAACAAGTCTTTGAGTCTATGGGCTTGGTTACACTGGAGAGTTGCAGCACCGGTGATGGAGTTACAGCGGTGCAACTCACTCTGTGTCCACACTTGCAAAGCCCAGCCAGCGCTGCAACTCCCTGGCTGCAGCGCTGGCTGTACACCTGGTCTGCTTGGGGTGTAGCGATTCCAGCGCTAGTGATGTAGGCGTGCTCATCAAGTGTGGCACGAAAGCGCTTTTATTGGCTCAGGGTATTAAGGTATCCCAAGAATCTGTCCACACAACACGGAAGAATGGTTAACTATAGCTCCCGGAGCTAACTATCTAAAAACAAACCAAGCTGCTTTTGCTCCAGCACGAGCGGAGGAGGGAATTGCGTTGGGAATGTTCACAGCTGTTTTGCTTAAAGGAGAGAGGGGAGGGGGAGTCCGTGTTGAACAGCTTGTTATTGGTCTGAAGGCTTTGGAAGTGGCATAATTTGCATTTAGTGAATAGAAAGGGTGGGGGAAGAGGTGTCTAAACTTTTCCAAAATGATTGAAGGGTAGGTGCGTGTACTTCCAGTCCTTAGAACTTGCAGGCAGGGAGCTGAGAACAGTTGTCAGCTCCAAACATCCACTCTCTCTGTCTCCCCCACGCTCTCTGTCACAATGATCCACCCACACCGCCGTTTTGAAAAGCACGTTGCAGCCACTTGAACGCTGGGATAGCTGCCCACAATGCACCACTCCCAACAGCGCTGCAAATGTGGCCACACTTCAGCGCTGGTAGCTGTCAGTGTGGCCACACTGCAGTGCTTTCCCTACACAGCTGTACGAAGACAGCTGTAACTCCCAGCGCTGTACAAATGTAAGTGTAGCCATACCCTATGTTTTTAAATCTTTACTCCTTTGATTCCTTGTCACCATGGAAGCTATGCCTCCCACACTGCAGTAGCAGAAGGGCAGCATTTGTAGCCTGCAGGGGTGGCACATAATATCCAGTTGGGGGCCTGTCCTGAATCTACCCTGCCTTTTTTATTTTATTTATTTATTAATTCGACGGGTCAGTGCTCCTCCAATTTCCTGCAAAGGAGCTAAGACTGCAGAGCGAAAATCCTGATGTGCACTAAAAAATCTCTAAATGATATTGATTCACACGTGTCCTTGACTGTTTGTTGAATGAAAGCTTCAGTGTTCTCTTCATCTGCAATTATGCAGATCACCTTCTGCTCTACCACAAATATTGATTTATATTCATATTTATATTCATCATGGAAACTTCATGGCTTGCAGGCATGAAAGAAAACCAGTTCAGTAATGTTTCTGTTGGTTTTCTGTTAGCTAGCACATTTGTTTGGCAGAATATGGCACACAATGAAGCCCTGAGGCAAGTCTGCAGGTACACAGATGAGAAATTTAAAAGCAGAAATGCTAGTAGTAATTGAGATATAGAATTTTTTAAAAACTCTAATGCTGAACTGAATACTGGATTTCCTTCTTCTGCCTCAGAAGACAATATCTGGCATTCAGAATAAGAGAACAGCTCCAGGAATCACATTTCTACTAGGAATCCTCTAGGATTCAAGACTGTTCTTCAGATGTTACAGAAGGATACATTGTATATTGTGCTTTTCACATGAAAACTCCCATGCTGAAGATTTCTCATTGAGTACCTACAGCACGTTGTTATTCATATGCACTGTGTAATTTCATTGGATGACAAATGGTACTGTAGGACTTCCTCACTAGTGTAACAATTTGCTTGAAATATTTCACCTCTTCAATCTGAATTTTTTTAAACGTTGGTGTCCGTTTGAACAGAATCTCTGTACTCAATGAAAATTGGCAGTTGAATAGAAGAACCTGATACACAACTGTGAAAGGACCGTCCAGGTGCTTAACATGTTGCACATATGTTATTGGAAGTGATACACTAACATCTATTTGTATGAAAGCTGAAGAGCGGATGATGATATCTAAAACACTGTAGTACTGTTTTGCAATTAGATTTGGTTCTCACACCAACTGTGTTGTGATGTGCCAACAACCTTGGCTGATTTGGGGTGCTGCTAGGAGTTCTTTCTGATGCAGTGGACTGTAGTTACAAAGTACCAGTAACAGGCAGGCCCAATCCCACTGCAGTCAATGGGGTTACTCCCACTTATGCTTGCAGTGACAAACCTGGCGCTTGACAACTAAATCAGCATGCTGTCCCTACAACTTTTGCCTGCTAGTGCCTAAAATGCATTAACAAATACATTTTAATCAGAGGTAACATAATTCTGCAAACCCTTACCCAAGTTCATATTGCCAGTGCACAGAGGGCTGTGTATGGAAGGGGGTTATAAAAAATCACTGAGCTGCCTCTATACCATCTAGGAATTTGCCCTACGTAGAGGAAGTGGAGAAGCAGAGTGGAATGGTATATTGGAGTGGTGTAATGCTGGAGGAATGCAGGTTAGAATTATGGTCTGAGACTTTGCATAAAAAATAAATCCAGCACCACAATATCATATGATTTTATTTGCAATCTTTTTCTTAATCTTGAGAAGAAGTTTGTGCCCCACCCTTGTTCATTCAGTTAAAGTCTTTTCACTCACTGCTGTTGATCTGACAGAATAGTTAATGATTCATCTCCAACTGTTCAATTGTTAAAACCTAGTCATTTCCCTAGCCCCTCCAGCTAATGAAAATAATGTCTTACATTGTCTTTACTCTTGATCCATCTAACCATGATTATATCTTGCTGACACATCTGACATTTACTACCACTTGGTGTCTAAAAAAGAGCTAAGACAGTTGAAAGTAACTAGGCTCAGGTATAGGATGTTTAATCTGCCTCTTTATTATATAGTGTACTAAAATAACCAGTCACTCCAGGAAACTTTAGAAATTAGTAAATTATCTTAAAGAAAATCCATTAAACCAACATGCAATGCACTGCTCATGAATGCTGATTAACCAAAGCCTCAGCCTTGCATCAAGACCCCTGACCCCAGCAATGTCCTACTGACTTCTATGGGATTGCACCCTAGGGCATAGGGGCCTGCACTAACAGATCCCTGTGCAGGAGGAGGTCACAATGTACCAGAGTAGGATCTATTAAACACCACCCACTGTAGCTGCAGACACACAAGATCTGCAGATATCTCATGAGACACAATTAGGGAGGTTGCTCACTATTTCTTTTCTTTAGCTGGACACGCCTACCCAACTGCCATAGGAATAGTGGCATAAGTACAATGAAGACTCAAAGGAATAATGTCTTGGGAAGGAATGAACAGGTCCAGTGCATCCCTCAATTTACTGCAAGGGATAAGTTCTTCCCTGACTGATTTTTAAATGTTGTTAGAGCTGTGTTGGTCCCAGGATATTGGACATGAGTTGGGTGAAGTAATTATCTTTTATTGGACCAATTTCTGTCGGTGAGAGAGAAGCTTTCAAGCTTACACAAGCTCTTCTTCAGCTCTGGGAAAAATCCTGAGAGTGTTACAGCTAAATGCAAGGTGGAACAGATTGTTTAGCATAAGTATATGTGTTAATTCCTTACGCTGAACAATCTGCTCCACCTTGTATTTAGCTGTGAGACTCTGAGTACATTTCCCAGACCTGAAGAAGAGCTCTGCATAAGCTTGAAAGTTTGTCTCTCTCACTGACAGAAGTTGGTCCAGTAAAAGATATTTCCTTACCCACCTTGTCTGACTGATTTTCACTCAGCAAGGAAGGAATTATAAGGAGACTCTGTGGTATAAGGACATGTCCTTGAATCACATTCCTACTCTTTCCGAAGGCCTGATTCCAATTCCCATTGACTGCAATGAGAGTTCGCCTGAGCATTCAGCTAGGCTGAAGAGAGCAAACCTTGGATGAATGTAGTGGATTTTTTGTTGGTGAAACGTCCAAAGTAAGTTGTTTTAAAGATGCAGGGAAAAAAGATATTTCCATGGAACACGTTAAGGCCAAACTCTGCTTTCAATTATAACAAGAGAAACCTGAAGGAATTAGAGTAGTAACTCCAAATGTAGATTCTTATCTTGCAACCAACAGCAAGTGGGCAGAGTGCTACAGTTGTATGCAGCTCTACACAGGGATAGGAGTCCACCCAGGCACTGTTAATTGCAGTATCAGGACCTCACACTGAATATAACTGAAAGCAGAATTTGGCCCTTGTTAACCAGAAATCATGAGAACAGAAATGTTGTAAAAATGATAATGCACATTAATGGTGCTTTAATGACATTTTAAAGTTAGCCTATATGAAGGGCCTTACCAAATTCATGGCCATGAAAAACATATCATAGACCATAAATCTGGTCCCCCTCCTCGTGAAATCTGCTCTTTGGTGTGCTTTTACCCATTATTACATCAGTTTCACGAGGGACACCAGAGTTGCTCAAATTGGGGGTCCTGACCCAAAAGGGAGTTGCAGGGGGAGGGTGTCCACAAGGGTATTTTGAGGGGAATTATAGTATTGCCACCCTTACTTCTGCGCTGACTTCAGAGCTGGGCAGCCAGAGGGTGGCAGCTGTTGGCTCGATGTCCAGGTCTGAAGGCAACATCCTGCCAGCAGCAGTACAGAAGTAAGGATGGCAGTACCATACCATGCCACACTTACTTCTGCAATTCTGCTGCCTTCAGAGCTGGGCGGCCAGAGAGTGGCAGCTGCTGACTGAGGTACCCAGCTCTGTAGGCAGCTGTGCAGAAATAAGGCAATATCAGACTAAGCCATCCTTACTTCTGTGCTGCTGGTGGCGGTGGCTCTGCCTTCACATCTGGCCTCCTTGCCAGCAGCCGCTGCTCTCCAGCTGCCCAGCTCTGAAGTCAGCGCTGCCACCTGCATCAGCACAGAAGTGTACCAGTACCACAGCCCCCCCCTACAATAACCTTGCGAGCCCTCCCACAATTCCTTTTTGGGTCAGCACCTCTACAATTACAACACTGTGGAATTTCAGATTTAACGAGCTGAAATCATTAAATTTACCATTTTTAAAATCCTATGACTGTGAAATTGACTGTGAATTTGGTAGGGCCTTACCTACATGTAGCCAAAATACTTTTAAATTTATTGCCAGGATCAGTGAGTAGAGATGAATTTCAGTCAGGATAATTTACTGCAGGAGCTAAATTTAAAATTAAAAAGGAACAAGAATGTAGAGTCTTTAAATTGTTCGAACTATTTTCTATATGTGGTATAACCTTCCTTGTGGGAAAGGATTAATTTCTGAGGCATTTCTGTGCTCATTACAGTTTTAAAGATGTGCAAGGGGAAAGGTAAATATACCTGTCCTGTTTCTCTTTTAGCAATACAAGAATGAACTGTTCTAATTTTGGAATATTTCATCTGTCTAGAAAAAGTATATATATGAAACATTGTTAGTATA
The DNA here is from genome assembly GCF_003597395.2 of Chelonoidis abingdonii. Classification (NCBI taxonomy): domain Eukaryota; kingdom Metazoa; phylum Chordata; order Testudines; family Testudinidae; genus Chelonoidis; species Chelonoidis abingdonii. Next base: position 147,697,671 of record NC_133771.1, read on the forward strand.
ACAGTAACTATGATTCTCCAGACAAAGCTGGTACTGAGAAGGGTAAATGGCATACAATTCATTCATTCTTATGCCAGTCCTAGAGTGGTGTAAGTGTAAATTCTGATTTTAAAAAAATTAAACTTTCCAAAAGCATAGATAAGATAGATAAATTGGAGATACACCTATTACCTAGAACTGGAAGGGACCTCAGAAGGTCATTGAGTCCACCCCTCTACCTTCACTAGCAAGACAAAGTACTGATTTTTGCCGCAGATCCCTAAGTGGCCCTAAGGATTGAACTCACAACCCTGGGTTTAGCAGGCCAATGCTCAAACCACTAAGCTATCCCTCCCCACAAATGAATGAATTTTGCATGAATAATGCAAAATAAAGCCATTTTTGTAAGCATTTTAAAATAGTGGGCCAAATGCAGAGCGAGCATTAGTACATCTCACTGATTTCAATGGATGGCAAGTGAACATACATAGATGTCATTTTTGTAACAAATATCTGGATTGTTTAGTTTCTCTACAAAAACCTAGGAAGAGAGCAGAGATCATAACTATAGAGCAGCTACTGAAACATCACAGATATTTAAACACAATAGGTTTAAGCTGTAGATTAGCCTCCTTCCAAAAATACAGTACTGAAGATATTACACAGATAGATTTCTAACACCAAAGAGTTAGTGACAGCACAAGTGTGCAAAACATAGGCTAGGTCTAAACTGAGGAAGGGAAGGAGTCGATCTAACATATGTGCTGAAGTCAGTGTATCTTAGGTCAATTTACCTGGGTGTGAGGACGGCAGCGAGTCAACTGCTGCCACTCCCCCGTCGACTCCACTTCTGCCTCTTGCCACGGTGGAGTTCTGGAGTCGATGGCAGAGTGATCGGGGATCAATTTTATCACATCTACGCTAGACGTGATAAATCAATCCCCAATAGATTGATCACTACCCGCCAATCCGGCGGGTAGTGTAGACATACCCACAGCGATACCAACCTTGCCAATGCAGATTTTAGTAAAAGAGACCTGTGAACCTGCGCATCATGGGGAAGGGAGAGGAAAACTTATATGCTACGACTGTGTCCACTACACAGAAGCATCGTACCAAGAGAAATTACAAATTCTTATATTTTAGATTCCATTGTCTAAATCAAGGAAGGAAATAAGTCTATAAGTATGTGCCACAAGGAACGTGATTGGTTTATTTATAGAAATTTTTTGCAGAATGAAAAATTCTGAAAATTCACTTTGAAAATGTCAATATGTTTTCTTTTGACATTTTCAATAAAAAAAAAAGTTGCAGTATTCCCAATTGAAATATTTTGGATCGATACTGAACTGTGTCTGTTGGAACTTCCATGGAGCTTTCGGAGAGTTGTTGTTCAAGTACTTATCACCCCCATTCTCCTTTGTGGGCCAGGCTTCCTGACTGGACAACATCTCGCATGATGCACGTGGTAGTTCAGCCAGAGGGGAGACTGTAAGGCATCATGAGAGATGTAGTCAAGCTAGGGAGCCTGGCACATAGTGGAGGACGGGGGCATGAGGCATTAGAACTACAGCTCCCATTAGTCACTGTGACAGTTCTAGCCAATACATATGTCAAACTTACCTGAAATGAAATTAAATGGATTCAATTCAGTTTGACAAACCAACATATTTCCATTTGGTTTAATTTGGCCCAAAACAGAATATTTTGTTTCTATTTACTGAGAGAAAATTAAAAAAAAATCAGTGAAATCAGAATGTTTTCAATGAAATGTTTGATTTTGTTGGAAAACCACATTATTTCCTCGGAAAACATTGATAGAAATTTCCTGAACAGCTCTACTGACCTTTAATGGGACTTAGGCCCCTGAAACACTAAGACGATTTTGAAAATTTTACCGAGTAGCTACAAGTAAGAATGGTTAGAGTTCAAAAGATTTCTGGTTTATTTTGTATTTTAAAGTCTATAAGCCTGATCCTGCAAGCTGCTGAGCCTCATATAGAGATGGTAAGTATCTCATAACCCAAATTCTTTGCTGGTGAAAAATGGCACAGTGCCACTGAAGTCAATGAAGCTGTACAAATTTACATTGATAAAGAATTTGGCCCCACAAGAACAGACCTTTACTTCAGAAGACTGGGAGTTGGCACTACAATTTTAGTAATCCTTAATCTTGATAAATAGTGAACGCATCCATTTATCTTATTTGTTCCTATGTCAGAAATGTATTTATGAGCATTCCACCTGAGATGTAAGAACTTCTTTCCCTGAAGTGCTACACAGCACAGAACAGTAATTTAAACATTTATTTCTTTTCAACAATTCAGATAATTATATTTAAGAACTTAGCACAAGCTTACATAAAGTAGCTCTACTCCATTTATTATGTGATAGAGACTGTATTACTGGTTAGTAACTGGAGCCTGTCACTTTGGAAAATTTCATTAATAATATGTCATATATTATGCATGCATGTATAGTTCAGCATAGTCAAATGTAACCAAACAATTAATAAAACAAACCAAGAAAGTATAATTGCAATGTTAAATCTAAGGGCTCAAAACTGAATTCTGACTTGGAGAGAATTATTCATTTGCTAGAAAAATACCCATTTTAAAGTAATCAAAATGCAGTCACTCAACCAACCTACAGCCTTTTAAAAATTAAGTATTGCTATTAGAAATTGATTATAGTTTTTAATAGCAATAAATCCCTCTAAAATTAGTTATTACTTACCATAGCTATAGCATTAACCTTTAGAAGCAAACAAAACAATTGCTAACTGATGCTAATGACTGATTTCAAAGGGGATTATTGCTCAATTAAATCATACCACATACAGTGTAGTCATAACATAGGATCATTTTCATTTTAGCTGCATTTTAAGGTGAGGAGTCTGTATTGTGATGAACTCCATTAATTCAAAAACAGCATTTAGGCATATTAGGAGAAGCATGTAGGCTATTTCCATGTCTTTCTTCTAAATGTCCAAAACTAAAGGTGTTTTTCCTGTAAAGTATAGCAAATAAGCTCTCTAAAATTATTTTAACTCCTTCATTGCTTCCACAAAAGCAGGTGCCCTCTAGCAGCACATTTGTTTTGCAATGTGCTCACCAGATTGGCTTTTCAGTGTGACTCAAATACCAGGCCACCTGACAGAACATGGGAGGTGCCCGTTTGCAGAATGGACCCAGATTGTCACTCAAGGCTTAAATTAGTCACTGAACATTGAAAAAAATAAAGAAATAGATCTCCTTTATAATCTATCTACCGTATCTATTAATGTTATCCTACAGCAGCTATTGCTGTAGTCTCAAAGCACTGTTACAATGGAAATTTCAGCACATAATTTCAATGTATAAGATATTTGTTTGCAAAAGATTACCACCAGTCTTGTCAATGCTTCAGCTGAAAAAAAAAAAGTGGGTGGTGGGGGGTTGGGTCCAAATTTCCGTGAGCTCGCCCTTAATATTTGGAATGGTTTCTTCCTTTTTTTAAAAAACTAGTAGCAGTGAGAAGTGAGAGTACTGCATTATTATTCCCCCCCACACACACACACATCCCAATCCGTGCACTTAACATTTCTTAGTAATAGCCCACTACACAGTTTGCAAACAAAGGTGTGAATCTTTTCTTATCAAACCCTAAATCATGAGAAACTAATGTGATTTCAGTTTCAGACTGGCCTAAGTGGTAAAGACCAGGTTTGGATCTGGATTTGAAACATCCTAAATGCTGGGAGTGTTTAGAGCTGGTTGGTTTGTTAGGTTTTTTGGTCTGGTTGGTTGGTTGATTTTCGCAGCCATTAATTAAAGATAGGCACCATGTAAAAAATAGGATATCAATTTGGAATTCCCTACGTTTGAAGAAGTTGGATCTAAGGTGCGGTCTTAGGTTTACCTCTAGTTAGTTCAAACCCAAACATCATCCCAGGTTCATTCAAAGGCTTGCAAACCTTTGGGCCAACTTTTAACCCAAGTCTAGCCATACCATGCAATCTTGGCCAGTCCAGAGCATGTGAGATGTACTGTATGGTTTCATTCAAAGCCATGTGACAGCCATCTTGGCAGGCTGTTGACCCAAAATCAGGCAAAGCTGCACGGTGTTGCCTGTCTTCTGGTTTGGACTTTGTCTTGCTTCGAGTTTTCAGATTCTTTTGAACCTGAAGCTCAGCACAAAACTTGTACAGGGTGGGGAAAGAGAAGCAAATCTACTCACATCAAAACAAATTAAAATAAACAAACAAATTGTGTAATCTCCTTGTTAATGAAAATCACTGGGAGTTTTGCAGTACTCTAATTGTGACATCAGGTATCTTCTTTGTTTAATTTTGTCTTTCATTTCCATGCATAGTTGAGATAAGTGCAAGCCATTCAGAGAACTTTTTGGGGAAGTTTGGATCCACATCTGAATTCTGTGGCTGGCATTATCTGTATAATGTACCGAATCAAAACCCCAGTTACCAACAGCCCCAAACTTGATATTTATTCAGAATTTATGCTTTACTGTTACCTTCATCTGCTCAGGAATTGTGACCACCCCGCTCCTCACAGAGTCTTGGGTGTAAATCTGTGTGAAGCCCAATAGTGCAGAAATCCACCCCCACTCCTTTTAATTTAATTTGCCTCCATTGGTTGACACGTTTTGCAGAGGACTGCCAACTAATTCCACAAAGTTGTAATCTGCGCTGTCACTTACAGCTATTACATTAGGCAATGGAGGCAAAGTTGTATTTTTTTTTTAAATCCCACCTTCCTCTTCAGTTTTGCATCTTGCTGCTGCCACTGTGGCTCCACAGCAGGGGTCCCCAGCGCAGTGCCTGCAGGTGCCATGGTGCCCGCCGAGGCGTCTAAGTGCACCTGCATACTGGCCAGCGGACAAGCATCCGCCGAAATGACACTGACAAACAGCGTCATCCAGAGGTGTCGTCACTGAAATGCTGCCAAAAATTGGCAGCATTTTGGCGGCGAAGCCTCTGGATGATGCTGCTTGTCGGCGACAATGCCTGTTGACGTTGCCGCTTGTCGGCGACATTTTGGCAGATGCTCGTCCTCTGGCACGGTCCTCTGCCACCCGCCAGACGAAAAAGGTTGGGGACCACTGCTGTACAGCATTGGACACATTAGAGCTGCACCCGAAGGAAAGCATGTAAAACATATGGCTAAGCACTGATCCTATAAGGAGCTTCATATAGATGGACCGTGGCAGATGTTAACAAGGCTACTGATTTCTATGGGGCTCCATGTGAGTGCAGAATCTGATCCCATGAAATTCCTTTCAGGGTTGGGGATCTTAGTCTCTGGCAAGGATGCTCTTCTATTATATGCACATACTTTGGCTAATATAATGAGCCTATGTCTCCTGATTGGGGCCTCAGCCTCAAATAAGTAATAATAAATAAAAATAGTAATGATAATAACTACAGTGAAGAAAAATTAGTGAATTTTGCCTTCTAACAGAGGGGAAATTATGCTGTTGTTCTTTGTGCTTATGCTACAATAAAACAAAAAGGCAGCTAAAAGTAACGGGAAAGTATCAAAGGCAAAAATACAAATTCCTTGCTCCTACTATGGCCAAAAATCCAAGGTGGCCTCAAACACCTGCTAGCTGAGTTTTACATGATTCAAAAGTAAAAAGCAGAAATTTGGGGAGCTGTCAAGGTTCCCTCCCCACTCTGAATTCTGGGGTACACATGTGGGGACCTGCATGAAAGACTCCCCAAGCCTATTTCTACCAGCTTAGGTGAAAAACTTCCCCATGGCACAAATTCCTTGCCCTGGAATGGTATCGCTGCCACTACCAAGTCAGTTAGATAAAGATTCAGGAAAAGGACCACTTGGAGTTCCTGTTTCCCCAAAATATTACCCCAAGCCTCTTCACCCCTTTCCTTGGGGAGGCTTGAGAATAATATACTAACTAAATAGGTAACCAAGAAGAGCACAGATCAGACCCTTGGGTTTTTAGGGCACTAAAAACCCAATCAGATTCTTAAAAATAGAACGTTATTATAAAGAAAAAAGTAAAAGAAGCACCTCTGTAAAATCAAGATGGAAGGTAATTTTACAGGGTAATAAGATTTAAAACACAGGAGGATTCTGCTCTAGGAAAAACTTTAAAGTTACAAAAAAATCAGGAATAAACCTCCCTCTTAGCACAGGGAAAATTCACAAGCTAAAACAAACAATAATCTAATGCATTTCCTTGCTCTTACTTACTATTTCTATAATATTAGATGTATCATTTCAGTAGGAGCTGGATTACTTGCTTGGCCTCTCTCTCTGTCTCACAGAGAACACAACACAGAGCACAAAGCAAAAACCTTCCCCCAACAGATTTGAAAGCATCTTCTCCCCTTATTGATCCTTTTGGTCAAGTGCCAACCGGTTATTTGAGCTCCTTAACCCTATACAGGTAAAGGAGGGATTTTATGCTACCCTTAGCTGTATGTTCATGACAAGAGCAGAAAAGACCATGATCTAAATCATATTTGATGAATAAACTGTGATGGGGCAAGGCCAGATGGCTACAGTAAAGTACTGAGAAACAGGTCTGTTAGTCCCAGGCTAAACAAATCCCTAGGTAACCAAATGGCAGTTGCTCTAGGTTAATCAAGGCACCTGGAGCCAATTAAGACCTTTCTAGAAGGCAGTGGAGATAGCTACTTCAATTAGAACACCTGAAGCCAATCAGGGCAGGCTAATCAGGGCATCTGGGTTTAAAAAGGAGCTCACCCCAGTCAGGCGGGGAGGAGCCAGAGGAGAAGGAGTGCAAGTGAGGAGCAAGAAGGCAAGGAGCTGAGAGTGTATTGCTGGAGGATTTAGGAGACAAGCATTATCAGACATCAGGAGGAAGATCCTGTGGTGAGGATAAAGAAGGTGTTTGGAGGAGGCCATGGGGAAGTAGCCCAGGGAGTTGTAGCTGTCATGCAGCTGTTACAGGAGGCACTATAGACAGCTGCGATCCACAGGGCCCTGGGCTGGAACCCGGAGTAGAGGGCGGGCCCGGGTTCCCCCTAAACCTCCCAACTCCTGATCAGACACAGGAGGAGTTGATCCAGACTGTGGGGAAGATCACTGAGGTGAGCAAATCTGCCAAGAAGCGCAGGACCCACCAAGGTAGAGGAGGAACTTTGTCACAAAACTCAGACCTTTCATTTTTCTTTCTTAAGCTTGAACTCTGAGCAAAACTGAACTGCTAAGTTTTTGGACAAAGAGTAGCTATATTTTTATGACAGAATCTCATACCCAACCCTACAGGAGGGAACTGAAACCAATGCCTAAGAGCCATTAATTTATAAAATGTATATGGAAGACAAGGGATTTAAGAAGGCTTACACTAATAAATTACATCAAATACTGTGCTTCAGACAAGAGACACTGCAGCCATCATAAATTTTAAATCGTATATGCTTATGCATGTGTGTGGAGACTTACCCTCTGTGTGTAAATTCCCAGGGAAGAAGATAATGATACACCTCAAAAGGTGCTTGCATTTGACAAAGGCGGAAAAGTTTCATTAAAAAATAAACCTTTCCCTTCCCAAATGATATATTTTTCAAATGTCTGCTTGAACGTGTATATTGACAGGACCAGATCCTGCAGTCCTTGCTCAGACGAAATCCCACTGACATTAGTGGGAATTTTGCCTGTATAAAGAGTGAAGGATCAGCCTGATAATTAGGTTCCATGTGCCAAGTTGGCCCTCTGCTGAACAATGACATTTTTCCTTACACACTGCTATAGAATCACGTGTGGATGTTTAAATATTTATAATTCTAAGCACTATTTAAAATTGCCCAGTCAGCAGCAACATCTTGTTAACACGGATGCTTGACTAATTCCCAAAGGAGAACGAGTAAGGAATGTTTCTCCTCCAAAATGTGAATACATTTATTCTTGTTACTTGTTCCTTTAAGCTCTGGCTGTACTGATGCAATAGCTGTACTGTGTTAATTGTTAGACGTACATCAGATTTAGATTTCCCCGGAAGTGACAAGATGAGACCAAGAGTAAATGATCTGCTTATTGGGATGCAAATATAACCAGATCCTTTTGCACATTTGTGTTTTTCTCATGCTGTTAAGGTTTCTAGAATAAATGTTGTGCCTGAATTAAGCAGTCTTTTATGGTGTTAGACTGACAGGATTGGAGAATGAAGTCTTTTGTTTACCCACAGAGCAGGTGCAAACTTAGCACACACTGCTCCACTAAAGAGTCTCAGCCCTGATTGAGGGCAAATAATCAGGTGATCCTTTTCAGGACCTACTGAGACTGCCAACGAGGGGATGCCAATTAATGGCAAATGTAGTTATGGCGTTTGTTATTCAGACAAATGTCCACTGGGAATGGACATACCACCTGGTTTGCTTTGAGAAGCAGCAGCATGGTCTAGCTGTCAAAAGCATGATACTAGGCCTCTCTGGAGTTTATTCCTTCTCTGACCTTGCACAAGGCATGTATTGTATCTGGATTAAAAAATAGTGTCTCCTTGGCATGTCTTTCTTGTGCTTGCCTGTCTGTTTTTATGTAAGCAACTACAGCCTCTTTTTTTCCAACTAAATCCAGATCTCAGATGAGTTTGTGTCACAAACGGAGAAATGAGAGTCTTGTTATTCTTGTTTCCAACTAGCCATTGACTATTTTATCTCTTTTGAGGACCACAGGTCTTCAGACACTGCCCCATGTGTGCTCAGGGTGTCCCACTAAGAACCCCAGGTACATCTTTTTGTCAAGTTTTTGTAGTCCAACCTGAGCATTATCCTGACCAAAGAACGTAGCTGGAAAAGTGTCTTGAAGTCCTTCAATTCCTCTTCATTTGGGAGAGAAGAAAAGATGGAGTGTAGAAATGAGTAAAGTGGAAGAGAGATAGTCAAACTGCTATGGACCATTGCACTTGAAAGCAATCTGAAACTGCGACTAATCAAGGATGTAGGAAGGCTTGTGTTGGACAATATAGCTTGTGACATTTGTGCTGGGTTAAGATTCTGCCTTCCTGTATGTCAAAACATGCTTCCAAGTACACCGGCTTCTTCAATAATGTCACACAGATTTTTTATCCACTGATGTTCTAATCAAGGTTTTCTAGGAATTTGTTATGGTCGTAATACGTTGTTTTTTACCAGTGGGTATGCTCATTTGTTTCAGAGCTAGTGTAGAGTACTCCTGTGAAAACTTGGCCTACACATTTACTCTAAATGTGAGTTCAACTGTAGAAGTACAAGTAAGTTCATGAGTGTCAAAATAACCTATAATAAATATCGATGGGAAAAGACACTGGCTGAAAAACTAAGAAGGCAGTCAGCTTTCGAATTTGGTAGCCTCCGCTGAGAGACCCCAGTTCTTCAGCCTTTTCTTTCACCACCAAAATTACCTAAATCTTTCTGTGCTCCTCCCTTACAGCTCCTCTCAATCTCTGCTCAACATTTTTCCTACCCCAATAAGCAATACCAGGTATTCAGTACCAGGCTGTGTCTTCAGAATTAATCTTCTATTATGAATTTCACATTATTTTAAAATTCGTCAGAAAAATTATGAAGAGAAAGGTAGGTACAATGAACAGAACTCTCAATTTTTATGCCTTATAAACATTAAATATTCAGTCTGGGGCTCTGTACCATACCCATTGCTATGGTATGCCAGTACCATTCTTTCAATGTAAAAAATTATATACAAGGTGAGTTTCATTACTAAAGTTTTCTCTCCATCGCACCCAACTAGGGAAGTAAGTTACACCATTATTATTAGTAGCAGTAGTTTTATCATTGTCCCTGGTTTTGTTTGTTACAAAAGTGTCAATAGGTTATGAGTTGCCATGTGGGACACAAGGCCAAAGAAGTGAGATTTGCATTGTACCTGAAGGTGGTTAGGTATGATAATTCTTAGTTCCTGCAGGAGTGAATTCCAAAGTGTGTCTGTCTTAGCATCTAAAAATCCTGACTATTTTAGCCTTGCCTAGGTATACTGTTTGTTGTTCTTGATGAACAGAGCAGTGGTGGGTAGTCAAGATCCCACAGGGTGAGGCTGTTTCTGAAGTTCAGACCAATGACAGCCTTGCAAACAGGAAAGACTTCACAGTTGATCTGATATTCAATAAGGAGCCAGTGGAGAGAGCAGAATTCAAGGCTGACATGCACTTTGTGACCTACTTTCCTGAATTTTACTTTTCAATGCAGATGCCTTAAAAACAAGTGTATTTCATTGCATTAATCCAATCAGGAAGTAAGGAAGGTACATATGACAAAGCCAAGCCATCATCAGAGATAATCAGATGACATGCCCTGCTTAGTCGTAAATAGTGCATTTTTATAGTTAATGTATGATCTGACACTTTTTACTGCAGATAAAGGCATCCAAAATATTCTCCTGTAAGAAAGTAAAATATTTTAATTCCTTAATAACCAAAATACTGACTGGGTACCTCAATAATCCTGAAAAATAAAGTATCTGAAATAAATAAATCTGCATATCCAATGACAAAACAATTCTGTGTGTATTTTAATGAATACCTTCCAAACAGACTAAATTATCTTTTCCATTAGATTTCTGAATTGTGTGTACATCTGTGAGGAAAACGTATCACATATCTAGCTCCAGATCTGTGCGTCCAAAATGCTAAAAACCCCTCATGTTTGTTTACAGTCCTACTGCTCAACACAGGCCTAATACACATATATCCAGGGAGCACAATGTATTCGGGAATTTGCACTAAAAATGTTAAGTTGCCAATCTGATTTTAACTGAACATATATTTCTAAAAGGCACTCTGTGGCCGTCTGATTTTCCAGTATCCTAACTATCTCTAATGGCTGCTCTGAACACATTTGTAGCATCAGATGCCTGCATCACTGCAGCATGGGCAGCGAGTGAACACACCCTTGGGGGAGGCTAGCCCCCAGCCCTTTCCCTCTCTGCCTGAGGCCCCGCCCATTCTGCTCCCCCACTAGAGCCTGAAGCACACTGTCTCCCTCCCCCCAGCCCCTGCTCCCCTAGCCCCAGCGCTGGGAACGTAGGCAGCGCGGCAGGAGTGCCCTCAGCCCCTGCGTGGTCTCAGCGCTGGGCGAGCAGGCAGTGCAGCTGGAGTGTCCCCGACCCCAATGTGGTGCCAGCACCAGGAGGACAGGTGGTGTGGCGTAGTCTTGCGCACCATGACCCCCAGCCTGCCTGCCTCAGCCCCAGAAGGAAGCAGCAGGCAGGAGGGGGTCTGGTGGAGCATGGGAGGTATGGCCTCCCCCTGCCTATGATACTCGCCACACATGCACTGTTGTATTGTTTTTGCTGAGCTACTTGCCTTCACTCACACTTTCTACAATTCCACTAAAATTGGCATCAAACTTGGGAGGGAAGGCAAAATAAAACAGCACAGAAGTTATGGTAAGTATCAGGATGACAGGACAACCTGCGTTTTAGACCACTTTGCCGTCCCTCCCGAATCCACCACTCAGATGACAGGCTTGGCTTCCTTTACCTCTCTCAAGGGTGGAATCCTACAGTTCGGTCTCTCCTATTCCACATCTCTGGATCGCAGCCCACGTTTCCCAACTGTGGTAACACAACAGCCCCAAATGTATTTGATACCTGCAAGAAATCTCTCTGGGAGCTTGTAACACGCAGTTGATTAAAGTGACCCAAAAACTGCTTCTTCAAAACAAATGTACTGGCCATTCACCAAAGATACATAGCTAGCAGAGAAAAGGGAAAACAACAAGTCTATATGCCTGGATCTTAGATAAACCTTATCCCTTCCTTGCAAGTTCAGGGTACATTCTACTCAGCCCAGGCCTCTTTCTTCTGAGCTGGGTGAAACAGACTGTGCTGTTACAGTCTTTCAGTGTTTCTCTGTCAGTCTCACCTCTAGCAGCTGCAGCCTGCTCCCCCACTCCCTTTCTTCTTTAGGTTAGGGTCTTTAATGTGTTAGTGTCCCTCTGATTCTAGGCTCTAGACTTGGGACAATAAATCCATTAGGCATTTCCCAATTTACACCACCTCCCCTCATTGTTCTGTTAGGGTATGTCTACATTGTAATTAAAAACAATTGTTTACGGATATGATATATGTACCTCAGTTTACCTGCTTACCTACCACAGCTGGTAGGTAAGCAGGTAAACTGAGGTACATATATCATATCCGTAAACAATTATACAGGTATTTCCTTTGTTCTCCACAATAAGTTTAGAACCTTCCATATTCATTTTAGAAATTGAAATCTATTCTCACCAGGACTGATAACACAACAGGGTCCTTTCTAGATCTCCTGTTTTCTGTGAAGTTATAGATTTCGTCAGCATAAGATTGAGGAGAGAATGTTCAACGCCAGCTAATGGTGGCAGGACAAACTGGGCTTTGTGTCACAAAGATTTAAAGCTGGAGCTAACTCCATTGATTTCAATGGAGAACTGGGCGTGGCCAACATGGGTGTTGTCAATTATTTTTAGTCAAGGTCCACATTTCTTGATCAAGATATAGTCAAATTCCAGACTCCAGAGAAAACAATTTTTAAAATAATAACAATAATGATAATAACAAAAATATTTTGGTATCCATTCAAAAGCATCTGGTGGTCTGGATTTGGTTCACAGTCCGCCTATTGACGACCCGTCATAGGCAATGGAATGAGAAGATGAGCAGCTACTCACACTCCTAAGCACCTCACAGTGGTAAAACAATATCTATCTGCATGCTACTGTATAATTACTCAGGACGGTATTTAGAGGATTTTTTATATTTATATAACTATGGACAACTTTCATTAGGAAAGAAATTTCAGGAAAACACAAGCATTTTGCAAAGTTTAATAACATTCAAAGGACTGTTATAACCTGAAAATCATGACTGTTGACAAATTGTAGTGACTGTCTAAGATTTGAGACATAAAAATTTGCATTCTTAGTTCAGACCCTGTCATATGCCTGTGCGGTGGGGTGATAACCCGCTCCAGCCCTGACAGGGTTGGAACCAGCCCTGGGAGAGGGCTGGTAGGCTGGGAGAACAGCCCAGGCTGAGTGGGAAAACAGCCGCAGAAGTGGCCACGCCCCAAACGGACTCAGCTGGCCCTATAAAAGGACTGCTGGGCTGAAGCAGTCCGAGTCTCTCTCTGTCTTTAGAGGGAGAAGGGCCTGGCGGCTAGGGAGCATACCTGGGTGCCTAGAGTGGAACAGGGCTGGGAAAAGGCCAAGGGAGTTGGGGAGCTCCTGCTTAGGAAAGCCCCAGGCTGCCGGCCTAGGGTAAGGTCAACTGGCACTGGGGTTGCAAAGGGGCAACCCACGGATAGGCAGAGGCAGCAGGTCCAAACCCCTTTGCCTCTGATGAGTGGCTGACACACTGCAGTCTGCCCCAGTGAATGGGGCTAAGTGATGACTGGCAGTAACCAAGACTGAGGTGAATTGGGGATAATGGGTGGGGGTTCCTTATACTATGATTGTGTGGTATCCAATCCAAAGTCTGTCATGTTGGGTGTCTTCGGAAGGCTCATGATGCCTGAGCATTGTTGTTATAGTAGTGTTATAGGTTGTAATTTCATGTATATAGTTATGAGGCTGAAAATGTGTCCTCATGGCTTAAAACAAGCCCAGGCAAAATTCTCCAGGAACAGAGGGAGTTCACACCTCATCAGGGCATGCACAGGACAAACCCAGCCCAGCCTCACAGGAACAAAGGATACTGGCCTAGGCAGCAACAAAGGATCTGTTGGACTCTCGAGTGAGTCACCCCCACTTCCTTTGGTCAGTCAAGGACTGCGATGACCCTGAAGGAAGGAGCAAAGCCAAGAGAGAAGAAAGAACATGATAAAAGGGAGAGACATCTGCCATGCTCTTCCTCTCTCTTTCACCTCCATCTACAGACATCACCACCAAGCGACTGAAGCACTGATCAAATGGGGAGAACCTGGCTCAAGGGCAACCAGCCAGCCTGTGATGAGAAGCATCTAAGTTTGTAAGGGCACTGAAAGTGTTAAGATGATCTTAGAATGAGTTTTCCTTTTATTTCATTTGACCAAATCTGACTTTTTGCGCTTTGACATATAATCACTTAAAATCTATCTTTTGCGGTTAATAAATTTGTTTGTTTATTCTACCTGAAGCAGTGTGTTTGGTTTGAAGCATGTCAGAGACTCCCCTTGAGATAACAAGCCTGGTGCATATCAATTTCTTTGTTAAATTGACGAACTCATATAAGCTTGCAGCATCCAGCGAGCATAACTGGACACTGCAAGATGGAGGTTCCTAGGGTTGTGTCTGGGACTGGAGATATTGGGTAGTGTAATTCGGTTGCACAACCCAAGCAGCTTACATGCCAGAGGCTGTGTGTGAACAGCCCAGGAGTGGGGGGTTCTGACAGCAGAACAGGGTAAGGCTGGCTCCCAGAGTCAAGGATTGGAGTGACCTAGCAGATAACACCAGAGGGGAATGCCACAATGCCTCTTATAGATAACAATATAAATGCCATGAAATAGGAACTGGCATTACTGGGACAACTAGACTCAAAAGCCATGCATGCGCAACTGAGGGCATAGTTTGGCATTTTGAATCTCGTGATCCCAACACCAATCATTTTTAATGGCACAGTAATCTACTAGTAAGGTGCATGAATAATCAGATTAGCATTGTGAGTGTATCCTAGGGCAGAAAAAGTTTAAATGTGCACAAAAACACTAAACTGTAGTACAGGAGAGGACGGGAAGAAACATCAATCCTTCCCATTATAAACTATTGATTCCATTTTTTAGCTAGTTTTTTTTGTTTAGAAAGAAATTCTATTTGACTTTCATACAATGGACAATGAACAAATTACCATGAAGAGATAGGGTCAGAACTTTTTATTTGCATCCAGAAGCTCTGAACTTCACAGTTGATTTCAGAATTCAAACAGAACAGAAACTCCATTTCCATAACCAGCCACTGAACTCAACTGAAGTGACAGTTTATCTTAAACACAGTGTTACATTATTTTACTTTTCCCTGATTGATCTAAACATCTTTATGTGAATCATATGTTTATGTCTGCTTTTTGCCTTTTTTTAGTTTACAGATTACACAGAATCCACAAACATTACTTTCCATGTAACTAGTATGTCTTTCCAAAACCCTGATATTGCTTTACTCATTTACAAGATTGCCTTTGGTTCTTTGAAATCCTCAGTATGTGCTTTCAAAGAGCAAATACATTTTTGCAGTATAAAATTACAAAGTACTGTAGGAATGACAATGTTCAAAAGATGGAATTCTCAAGTGCTGATTTTGAAATTTGTAGTTGCATTTTTTTTTCAATGAAAAATACAATGTGGAAAAATTCACCTGTGGCAGAAGGCCATTGGTCCATTCATGAGCTTATATTCTTATTGATTTTGGCCTAATGTTCTTCCACTTGGTTTTACCATAAAAATCTATAATTTTCCCTAGAATATATGTCAGAATGAAGAAAAGAAACAATTGGCCACATTATAACTCTGTAATATCTTTATAATTCAGCTGCAATAAAACAAGGTCTGTCAATCTGTAAATCCAGATTTTTTCAGACATAAATTTACTCCAGGCTGAAATTTGGCAGATAATATTTTAAAAACATTTTTAGGTATACATGTTAAAAAATAAAACATCATCTTGAACATTTCTTTTCACTTGCATAAATCATATATGACTTTGATTTATGAATTCACATTGGGGGAAATAATTAACCTATAATGTAGTCTAATTAATTTTGGTGCTTAAAAATCCTCACACAAAAATAACAAGGATATTTACATATTTAAATCTGAAACATTACGGAGAAGCATGCCTGTTTTGCAGGCTCCTGCAGGGACCTTATAGAGAATGAATCCGAAACAATGATGGAAGTTAGGAAGATGCCTGCTGCTATTTTAAATCATTGAATTTTGTTACATAAACTTTGTTTGCATGCAGCCATTCCTTCTGACAAGGAGTAGAATTTTCAAATTCACCTAAATGATTTAGAAGCCTACCTCTCATATGCAAAAGTGACTTAGGTACTTTGCAGCTTAAGTGCTATTGACTTTCAATGACATTTAGATTGTTATGCTCCTAATTCAATTAAAAAGCTGGACTCAGGATAACATTTTCAAAAGTGCCTAAGTGACTTAGAAGCCTATGTTCAACCCTGATCTATACAAATTGTGAAATTGTAAAATGGTAGCAATCCCTCAACTCCTAACCACTCCCACCCCCAATCTCCCATACCTTTATCTTTCAGCTCCTATTGAAACGAGCTTGGTCTCTCCCTCTGTTCCTTACCCCCTTTGAATTTGAGTCCAGCTGCCTCCTTCTTCTCATATATTCTCTCCTGGTTACTAGATAATGGAGAGTTCAGGTGACATACTCCCTGCTCTTAGTTCTGATTCTTGGCAGCTGGGAGGAGCAATTGCAGCTGGCAGCCGAGAGGAACAATTGCAGAAAAAGTTCTCCCCAGCCTCTGCAGCAGAGCATAGTCACTCTGTTACAATAGCATATGCAGTCTGGTGGGCATGTAGAAACTGTGGAAGGACAGATCATGCTCAGTCCAGATGGAATCTTCAGAGGATAAAGCTGCCAACCCTTAACACACCTCTGCTGAGTACATAAGAACTGAGATTTTTCTGGGGCTTACAGATTGGCCAAATTTGAGCAGACTTTCACGGGGATGGGAAAAGACACATCCCTGACACCAGACTACCCCCTGTAGCCACATTTCAAGTCCTATTCCAAACCACAGAGCCACTAGAGTTTCTCAACCAAATGGGCATAAGAATTTGTTCACACAAGCAAACAATGTTTCTTTTCCCTAATCTCATTGTAGAAATGGCTGGACTGCTTTAAAAAAAAAAGAAAAAGAAAAAAAAAGTCAGCCTCAGGCAGACACTTGGCATTAAAAATGTCAATGTTGTAAGTAAGGCCCTTCATTTTCGTTATTTACAGATTTTCTCTGAAAAATTCCAGTTTTGAAAAAGCCAGTATTCCGGTTTTACCAATTTTCACCCGAATTTTGACTCTCTTAGGATGTGGGAATTTTTCACAGGGGAAGTGGAGAGGGCTGTGCTTAAGGGCAGGGATTTCCAGGGGAGCGGAGGCTATAGCCCATGAGTACTGTCACCATCCCCACCAGCCCTCTGTCACTGAAAAGAAGCCCATGCTGACCCTGGCCCCTTACTGCAGCCTTAACCACTTCTGGGGGACATGGTGAAGGGTTGGAGTCAGCAGGGGGCTCTATCCAGCAGGGGAAGGGAATGGGGCTCTATGCAGGGAGTATCGGCTGCCAGGACTACGCAGCTGCAGCAGCTACCAACCAGCAGTTACCCTCCTCTATACAGGAGCACTGAGGAGGCCAGCAGGGACTCTGCAAGCGGAGGAGTGGCGAGCAGAAGGCTGCAACCCATGAGGGGACTCTGTCTGACAGAGGGGGGAAGCAGACTGGACTCTGTGACCTGGAAAGCGAGGTGGGCAGGGAGCCATTTTCCAATGACCGAGACCATCCAACTATTGCATCATGAGTAACCCCTCTGGCTGACGACTTCCATGAGTTACCGAGCATCCCCTCGACAAATTTTTGAATATTTACTGATAAATTCCTAGGAAATCTTTTAAAAAATAAAAATAAAAAATGAAAGGCCTTAATTATAAGCCATTGATAATCAGGTTGTGGCTGGGCAACCTTAATGACAGGTGACACAATACACTTTATAGATGAACTTGCCAGCTATACCATTTTACCGTGGCCCCTGGCAAGATCTCATCACCGTGTCCTTCAACTACTGCAATGGAAGTTGTACTAGATGTGTTAGAGCACTGCAGGTTTTGCAAGCTTCCCATTAGTAGGTGTCAAAATGTTAACCTACCAATACAAATTACGAATCCTTGCTTTCTCTCACACACAAACACACACATTACCATATCAATGATGAGACAAGAAAGAAAAAACAAATTATGTCCTCATTTTTCCCATCTTTGGCTAATGCCAAATAGAAACAGCTTAATCTATTATCACTGACAATTTGCCTTTAATAGCACATTTCAATCTCAACAAAAAAAAGTAATTGTAACAAGAGAACCGCAGCCAATCAGGATGAGAGCTGACGTTAGCTGCAGAAATTGGCAAACACATTGAGCTCCCATGGCTGACCTTCAAAACAGCAATTTGCTAAGCATATGTGCTACCATAAAATAACAATAAATAAACATTTCAATGCTGCCACTGCTAAATTAACTCTAGGACCACTCTATATTGCCTCACAGTACTGGTCAGAGCTTTCCACTACCATCCCAAACACAAGATGATGATCCAGATCTCACTTAATTGGTATAATTTCATCAACGCAAGTGGTGCTCTTGATTTACACCAGTATAACCCAGGTCACAATGTTTCATAGAGGCGGTACAAGCCAGCCAGCCAATCCAGAAGCTTCCAGGATGTGGAAGTGATAGAGATGTTACCTTGAACATGTTGACGTTAAAGGAATGGGAGGACAGTTTCTTCTCCCAGAAGAACCCTAATGGGTAGAAGGAATCTTGGGGCCTGAGGTTGAGAGGGAGTTAAAATTTTATTGTGAATCAGGGAGTTTTCCCGGGGTTTGCATCAAGCTTGCTTGGAGTTTTGGAATTCAAACAAGCCTGAAACTCTGAGACATTGAAACTACAAGCAAAAAGTCAGTGAAGCAAGAGCGCCAGGCATGATTCATTAAGTCATGAAAATTCAAACCATGCATTGATACAAGTGTAATATTCTTTACAGTTGCCTAACCTTTGCTAGTGAAGGAGTTTATTGTATCTGACTTATGCCTTTTTGATTTGCTCCTAGTGAATACATATGAAACAGGAACCAGGCCACGTTGCTTACGCTCTCTCAAATGAATAAGTTCCCAGCCATCTGCTAAACTGCAGGCTGTAGGAGAGCACGGTGTTTGGTTTCTGTTACTCATCTCATCTATTTCAACCTGCAATATGCTCAGAAACCACAGTGATGGACACCGGACCATTGCTGATAAAAGAGATAAACAGCCACCACCACCACCAGTTTTTTAGTTCCAAATGCATAAACTTTCTAAAAACCTGATGACAGTAAGCACAACAAGTCAATATCCCAGATGACATGTTATAGGAAAACAAAATTCTGCCAAATGAACTGCAGATTTAAACAGCCTTGTTTTTTTAAGTCTATCTGACTTTTAGGGCTGCTGAGTTTAAATAATACCTGAAACCAAAACACTTCCATTTAAATATTGTTGAAATTGTTGAAAAATACAGTACATATTAGTTTACTTCACAGTAAACAGTCAACAAGTTCCTCAAAATGTAAAATGCTATTTGTTTAATATCTTTGACCAAGTTTAGGTAAGTGAATTTATATATAGTACCTTATTATGCACCTCACACCTGCCATGAGTACCAGCTGCCAGACCTAGTGATTTGCCTCATTCTAGAATTAGGCTCCCCTTTGACTTTTAGCCTATTTCTGTTAAACATTTTGCAATGTGAGCGGCAAATTATGGTTGCCCTTGTGCAGAGGAGGTGGGAGTGGGAATGGGCCCCCTTCTAGCAGTGTGCCCATGCAGCAGGCAGCCCAAATGTTGCTTCTCGTGCTCCTTGAGTACAAAAGGGACCTGGTAGTACTGCATGTCCCAAAGGGTAAGTGGTGAAGGTGTGGCCAGGGCCCTATTCCCCTTGCTCCTCACTGGCTACTACATGGAAATTAATGTTGTCAAGGGTACATATACTGCACCTTTTTTATAGGTGTAGCACCTGCTGCTGCTGAGACCCACTCCCACCCCAGCAGTCTTGAAGGCAAAATATTTGCCTTCCACAGGCTTAAATAGCTCTTTCTACCAGCGGTCAGGCATGACAGCTCCTTAGCCCCTCTCCAGGGCTCTCTGGCTCAAAAAGAAACATCATTAGCTTTAAATAATCCAAATTGGTTCAGATAATCACATTTCAGTTGCTAGATACCTGCACAGCTGAATGATCAGTTATATCAGAAAGGGATTTTCATATGCTACTGTTTGCAGGATTACAAAAAGTAAAGAAAGACCCTGATGATTTTACAGAAATCTATCTCACTGTTGCTTTACAAAGAGCCTAACCACAAACATAGCCAACAAATGCTGAATTAGATATCTGTAATTAGGTTACAAACTACTGCACAAAAACTGCTACATTATAAACGTGTCCCTGAAAAACTCTCAGTAATTTTTTTCCCCCAAACTGTCCATTTGGGCTTCTTATTTTTGAAGCAGAGACAGTAGTTGCTGCTTTAAAAGGTGTCCTACAATTACCACACCAGACTCAGCTAACAACTAAAACACAAGACTGCCATATTCTGGGAGGTCTTATGCATGGAACAAAATTATTGTATCAGTTGACTACACACATCAATGGGATGGCACATGATTAGACAACAGTGGGGAATCCTAATGATCCCCGGTGAGGATTCTGATAGTGCACGTCTCTCATTTTCTGCTCCATGATGTGTAGATTAAAAGTACACCAGATTAAATGCAAGACTAATTACAATTCACTGTAGCGCAGATCCTAACATCATTTTCCTGATTACTTGGGAACTTAAGAAAGGGCTAGACCACAAATATCAGTTTCAGGAAAAAGAAATATTCTTTTTTAAATGTCTCCCTTATGATCATATTGACTTTTCCACATTCTTAGCTCAACTTGATCCGGTGTTTTTAAATCAATATACCACAAACTGTCAGAAACATATAACAACAACAACAACAACAACAATCTGTTCCTTATTCTGGTGATGCAAATTCTTTTCTTTTTTCTGAATAAGAAGATTTAAAATCCATTACAAACCACTTAGATGCATCCTACCAATTACAGCACAGGACACACTAACAGATCTCACTGTTACCTTGGGCTGCACCTTCAAGTACAAACTGTAAGGACACACACAGAGGAAAAAAGTATTTGTGCATTTCAGCACAGCAGTAATGGTGCCAATGATGGGAAAGGGGTTGGGGTAGTGTTTTTGTTTGGCCTATTCATAGAAATAAATGTACTTTCTGATGACTGTATCTTGTTCTTGTTTGATTTCTTTGCCTATTTTAAGAACTCCATGTCTCTCTCTTTCAAGAATTGTAAGGCACTTTTCTTGCTACTCTGACAGTTCCAAGAACCACTACCTTACCATGTGTGACATTTTGTAACATACAAACTGCGCTCTTCAGAATATTTCAGTTTTAGAAAGACAAGAAGGGGAGCTCTTCTTAATATATGAAACATGAAGCAAATTCAGTTATCACAGGAAAAGCCGGCAAACCTTTGGTCAAATCCCTGTTACCTTTGTGAACACACACTATTCGCTGAATATATTACATTTCTTTTTACTGCATACACCCAGATGATCAGGTATCTCCTGACCACTCCAGATATTTCATGTCACACTCCAAAGGAACAGAGGTTGCTTCCCTCTTCTGTTCTGCACAGTTGATTCTGTGAACTACATGCCACACTGTAAATAGGAATTGTCATACTGCATTAAACCATTAAACCAGTGGTCCCCCTAGTCCAGTACCAAGTGATTTATATACTGGCATTATAACATTTTCACTATCATTCACTTAATACAACTTAACTTTTTGCTTGCTTTTTGACAACAAATGTGCATGCAGCAGGACGCTTGCAGCATAATGAGAGATCTCTTTAAAGTTAGCTCAATTTTCTCTTTCTGTATGAAAAATTAACACTTTACCCTCCATTTCTCCAAAGCTTCATTATCTCACTATCTAATTGCCACCTCACTGGTAAGTTCTGGTCTTTTCCTATTTCTCTAAATAGATATGATTCAGTAGAAGTCAATACCTTCTGCTCACTCCTTATTGGTAGCAGGCTATCGAGTTAGCCTGAAACATATTTAAAGCTGCCTAGCGTATGGCCAGATCTGAGGCAGCACTCAGTGGTGCAAAGCACCCCTAAAGCTGACTAAGTGGCCTAATAATGTACATTGTACTTATAGGGAAAAGGGGGTGTGGCTGGAGCATCCTTGTGCTCTGCAAATTGTTGGCTGCTGGAATGGACCCTTGCGTGCTATGGACAACTGATGTCCAGAAACATGGCTTAAAGCCACTTTTCTTCCCTTCCTCCCCCGGTCTTGTGATGACTGCAGCTTAGTTACACAAGAGGATCTGGCTTTATATCTACCTCTGTCCATCTAGTATTGATATCGTACTCATCAAGAGGGTACCTGAACACTTAACTAAAATGAACACTGTACGGAAAGAAATGTGCTTTGCAAACCATCCCTGAGGACACTGTTTAGGCTAGGTGGGGACCATGATTATTTTCTTTTTGTTTTGGGGCTGTTTAATCAAACTTTTGGGGTGCAAAAGCAAAAATGTATTTATTTCATTTTTACAAACTGCATTGAATGAGAGCCCATCCAGTGCTGTAGGGCCCGGGACAGTTTTGTTTTTTTTTTAAAACCCATCCATTGCTGATATGATGTTCTGAAGTAGCACGCTTCCCCCCATGTTATTTTTAAGTACATTCAATTTAAAATCATTTTAAATTATTTTTGTTTCTCTTTGCTACAAACTGGCCAGCATTGCCAAAACTGTGTTTACAGACAACAGTAATCATTAAACAAAACCTATTTATTGGAGAGCTGAAGGCATTTCCAATATTAATATGTTAAAAATAGAAGACACTTCAGAGTGCTTAAACTGCAGGCAAAACTCTGTTTAATTTCAAAGGTGGCAGCGTTACTAATGCATCAGCTACTTCAAAAACAGCAAAATAAACTGTTGCAGGTTTTTTTCACAAGACTGTCAGCTCTGTCCAACACTTACAGGAAATACATTAAGCTTACCAAATATAAAAGTTCATGTGGACAGTTTGTTTAAAAGCTCCCTTAATTTCCATGAGTGAGGATAGCAGAAAGGCATAACTTAACATCAACCGTGGCTCAGCTTTGAAAATTACTATTCAGTCATGAAACTCGAATGATCAGCCCATCAGGGCAACTTTCCCTGTTTTAAGCTATATTAATAGAACTGGAAAAATAAAGTGTTGTTTAGATAGGTGAAAGGCTTTACTTTAGTAAAAAACACAACATGAAAGTAATTTACTTACCATCATTGGTTAGCGTGTAAACGACCAGAGATAAACAGGTATGAATATGCTCTAAGTGCAGGGCCTCACTACAAGTATTTTTACAGCGGCATCATAACTAAACGACTGTTGAAATGCTGCAACCAGACTAGACCTGGTTTTTTAAATTTTTTTTCTGTATGTATCAGCAATCTCTAGGAGCATTTAATCTAGGATTGCCAACTTACTACTTGCACAAAACCGAACACCCTTACCCTGCCCCCAAGGCCTTGCCCCTTCTCCAAGGAGCTGCCCCCTGCTCATTCCATCCCCCCTCCCTCTGTCACTCGCGCTTCCCACCCTCACTCACTTGCTCATTTTCACTAGGCTGGGGCAGGGGGTTGGGGTGCGGGAGGGATGAGGGTTCCGCTGGGGGTGTGGGCTCTGGGGTGGGGCCAGGGATGAGGGGTAGAAGGGGGCTCCAGGCTGGGAGGTGGAGCCCCCTCCTACACCTCAGAACACCATGACTATTGAATTTTTGGGTGGACTCTATTTGAGAGGGGGATGAAAGTGTTTTATGAAGACCTACTAGTATTTAAGAGCAACTAAATGTACTACAGCATCCTTTTACCACATCCATGTTTATAATACCCGGGTCAGTTTCTCCACCTGTTATCAAATAAAAGAGATGTTACTGGAAGAGAATGACCAATTGGGAGAGTTCTCCATCTGAGGACCCTCCCAACTGGGAGGGATACTGAGCTTCCTCCCCTTCCCCTTTTACTTTCATGTTCTCATATTGATACTCTAATGAACAGTAACTTTTTTGAAAAATCCAAACTTCTTTACCCAGTGTGTCAAGATTTATAAAGCTGCTTTTTTTAGGGGCCCAGTCCTGTGAAACACCGTGCTGAGGAAGCACTCAGCAACTCACAGGACCAGGCACGGAGATTTTAACTTGAATTCCAAACTTTCCAGCAAGGCTTCTGAATTCTGTGAAGGATTAGGCAATACTGTTCTCCAGGGCCCTTTAGGCATCTGAACATGGAGTATAGCCCAGATATACTAAATGGAGGTGACAATGCTGCTAGTCATGAATGTAGCAGAGTAGATCATTTTCATTAACAAGATAATTATCTAAATTACTTAATTTAAATCAGCCCTTATTATTTGTCTAAATTCAAAGCACACGTCCACAACAAACCTCTGGTGCAGGGCAAATGGGAAACAACTGAGATTTTAAAAAGTGGCTTACTATATGCATAACGTTTCTGTAAGTCAGGGGTAGCCAACTTATGGCTCTGGAGTCACATGCGGCTCTTCAGAAGTTAATGTGCGGCTCATTGTATAGGCACCGACTCCAGGGATGGAGCTACAGGCAACAACTTTCCAATGTGCCGGGAGGTGCTCACTGCTCAACCCCTGGCTCTGCCACAGGCCCTGCCCCCACTTCACTCCTTCCTGCCCCCTCCCCTGAGCTGCCATAAGCGGTCAGCTAAGTGTGTCATGTGATAGGAAGGCAAATATGCTATATATTCCATCACTGGAACAGCTGGTACTAAGCAGAGCTTGGAAACATTCACTAGCAGAAAACAGAAACTGTGATATATAAGTGGCATTTCTGAAGGTCTACTGGTAGGAATTAGCTGGTTTTGCATGCACTGCCAGTCAATTTTTTATACTATAAATAAATCACATATGTGAAACACTGCATTAGGGCAGTCAAATTTAATAAGTTTCAGATGGGCTGATAAATGAAAAATAATCAAATTAATAAGCCGTGTTTCTTCCATATGTTTGGTTAAATATAAGTTGGGAAAACATAAAACTATTTAGTAGTGGCTGTGAAAGAATTTATCTCACACAGCTCCTTAGATTTCTCATACAGTTGACATAAGGCCAAATTCTGCCTTCAGACACGTATGCCCAACTCCCATTGAAGTCAAGGGGTCCTACGCGGACATATCTTTTAGAGGCCCAAACTGTCAAAGTGCAGATCCATATTTGGATTTGAACTTCCTTAAGCGTGGTGACATGCAGACCTGGGGTTTGACTCTTTTGCTAATGGAGTGAAGGTTCCTTTCTACTTCGCAGTCTTCTGAAGATTTCTTCCCAGCACGGGTCAGGATGGAAACACATTGCCAAGGTAAATCCATGACTTTTGAACACTTTGAGTTGATAATATCATGCCTGCTTCTTCCTTCTAGTAGTGGGCTCGCAAGATATTGGTCCTGGAGATAGAAACAACTGAAGCTTGATAGATGGCAAGACAGCTATATGGTGTTCTCTATCTGGTTAGGAGAAACAGTTATACCAAAGCTAGAGTTAAAGATTGCAGAACTCCAACCAGAATTGACTTCACCCAGAAATCATGCACACGGAGAGCTTGCAGTAGTAATTTGAATCCAAATGTTGTAGCAGACCAGAAAAAGTACACTCCAATGTTGCAAACTGGCAATCACGACATTTGACAGTTTTTTGCTATCTGGCCATATGTGTCTGTTTCTAATAATACTGACAGTTCATGAAGGCTGGCAGCTTTTCCCAGTCTTTGACAGCCCTTCATGACACTCCTTTTAATCTAGAGATATGTGGATCTTGACATAGACTCTACAAAGGTGATCTACCCAAGAGAGGTGATGACTGATGCCTGGAGCCTAGACTGGGTGCCCTCAAAGGACCACAGCAGAGGAACACAGATGCAGTTGTCTCATACTGTGACAATGGGTAAAACAGATTAGCTATGTTTCAAATTACTATGAAGAGCTCCAAAAATGAGTTGGGGGTAAATATAGTACTAGATACTTGAAGACATTCTCATTATTGATCCCTTAAAAACACCCCTTTTCTAATACTGGAGGCCAAACTTACAGCCTTAAAGAAACTTGAGGAAAACTCAAATCCCACTCCTAGTCTACTGCTGGGGAAATGACATTGTGTCAAATATAATAATGCATTCACAGAATAGATGTGGGAGGAAAGACAAAGGAGGAATTATCATGGAATTCCATAACTACTTTATTATGAAACTGATAAAATACTGTAAGGGGAGGTTCTATACAATGCTAGTTGTCTGATAATAAAAAACAGCTGGCTTTAGATAACTGTTTAAATGACAAGTTTCACTCATACTGTATCTGATCCAGCATTTAAAGATGTTAAAGATTTTCCAGTTCTATGCCTTGATTCTGCTGAGTGTTTTGATGAGAGAGAAGAGGCGCTAATTCAAAATATCTATTCATTGTCCATTCACTTTTTTGCCAAAGGGGGGATTTAAAGGCATATCTGGCTGCCTGTTTCTGCACAGCAGTACACAACTACTTGTCAGCTGGGACTAAACAAGCCAAATAGTGCTGAATCTCTTCTACTTTTCATTCCTTTACAGAATTAAATTTGGAGAGCCACAGCATCTCTCCACTGCATACACCCATAGATGAATAGTCATAGCATCAGAAAATTCAATTTTTCATGTAATTTTGTGCTCCTTTCTGAACAGCGATGCCATAGCAGTTGCAGATCTTGGAAGGGGCAGGTACAGTAGCTGTCTGAGACGGAGAGCCAGACCCTGCAAAGCCTTATAGATAGTCTTTATTCATTATCCATTTAGCCATTAACTAAGGGTGGGGGAGAGGAGAAGCTGAGTCACACAGGAGGTGTAGGTTGTTATTTTGAAGGATAATTACGACTTCTGGGTGTCACAAGCTGACAAAGTGGGGCATGAGCTACAAAACCATGTTACAGAATAACTCTACTCACTTAATTTTGTGCAAGCATCTTGAATTCATAGGGAAAGAAGAAATTTCAAACATTCAAACAACTGTCAAATACATTTTAAAATAATGTTTTAAATGAGTATTGGCCTCTGTGAGCCTACTGCTGTTTGGCAACAATCTTGTAATATGATTTGTGACATTGACAACATGGGAGGGTAAGGAATGGTGTCCCTAGACTCTGTTTGTCAGAAGGTGGAGACGGATGGCAGGAGAGAGATCATTTAATCATTACCTGTTAGATTCGCTCTTTCTGGGGCGTCTAGCATTGGCCACTGTCGGTAGACAGGATACTGGGCTAGATGGACCTTTGGTCTGACCCAGTACGGCCATTCTTATGTTCTTATGGAGTACAATGTATCACAACTTTACGTCTCCAGCCTGCTTTAATAACCACTTGATAATCCACAGAATTATTGGAATGCTTAAAAACGTCTGTTTAATTTTTAAATATTTGTGTTGTTTAAAGCAGGTATTATAGCAGCATGGAAATAACCAAAGTCACAGAGGGCCAAATCCTGAAGTCCTTACTCATCAAAACATACAATGATTCAAATTCTGAACTCCCAATGCTTATTTGCAGACACACTCAGAAATAGACAGGAAACAGAAACTGAAGTCAGTAGAAGTTCTGCTTGAGTAAGAATTAGAGCTGGACACACAGAGGACAAAATTAGCCATGAATATGCAATCAGATTTTTAGGTCAATTTGCTTTAGCTTTGTTCTCACCTCTCAAATGTTCATTTCTGCAAATATTCCAGGAACCACACCATCAAACAGGAATTTTCACAGAAATAGGGATTTTAAATGAATATATCCTATAGGCAAATTCTGAATTTCTAATTCCAAGTATTTGCAAAAGACACTTGATTCTCTGAGCTACTTGAATCCACTCAAGGAACAGAAATATGTTACCTGAATGACCATCAAATCAGGTTGAACATCAAGTTATAAATAGAGCTGGACGCCAAAAAAATGAATTTCCATCCCGTGGGATTTTCAGAGATTTAACATTTTGGTTTTGTCCTGAATGAGGACAAAAAGTCAAACTCTCAGAATTACTTCAAAACAAAAATATTCCAAAATATTTCATTTCATCCATATCAAAATGTTTTGTTTTGAATTTATTATTTAAACTATCTTATAAAAGTTGAACTACTGAAACTTTTATTTTATAAATTATCATCTAACACAAAAGTAAAAATGATTAAGTCAAAACATTTCAATCTTATTACAACAAAATGTTTTGATAATTTCCCACTGAAAATTTATGTGAAATTGATATTTGGTTCAATCAGCATTTTTCAACAGAAAATGTTTTGTCGAATATTTTTTGACCAGCTCTAGTTATGCATTTAAAATACTTGAGACAGCACATGCAAAGACTTTGCAGCCAACTCACAGGCTGAAGTATATTCTCACAAAACAGTAGTCAAATAAGATCAAACCATGAGTTCAGTAAAAAACTTGGCTGTTGCAGATCATTTGCTTACAGAAAAAAAGGGCTAAGTATATTCAGTAAATTATTTATTACAATTTTTATTCATGCAGCTCTGGTAAGGGCTGAGTAAAAACTGAAGATCTGGTCCTGTAAACATTTATGCCTGTGCTTAACTTTGTCTTTAAGCATATGAGTAGTCTCAGACTTCAAGCACTCATGTATGTGTTTGCAGGATTGGAACCTGAGTAAGGACTTTGGGATTTGGTCCACTGACCTCAGTGAGAATGTTTTCTATCAAAACATATGCAGATGACTATGCGAAAATGTTATACACCTTCAGTCATCTCCATATATATAACTGGAGTATTGCATATTAATTTGAGCAAATCTCAAAAATCTTAAGGTCTGCCATAAAAAAGGTATTCTAAGAAAGAAAAAAGGGAATGAAAAGCGTGGCTACAACTCTACAGGTTTCAGGAAATCTGGCTCTATTCCCAACTTTACTATTGACTTGCTGTGTGTGACCTTGGGCAAGTCTACATTTCTCTGTGTCTGTTTCCCCTGCCACACTTTGTCTGTCTTGTCTATTCGTATTGTGTCTTCAA
Source organism: Chelonoidis abingdonii (assembly GCF_003597395.2). Classification (NCBI taxonomy): domain Eukaryota; kingdom Metazoa; phylum Chordata; order Testudines; family Testudinidae; genus Chelonoidis; species Chelonoidis abingdonii. Next base: position 147,726,487 of record NC_133771.1, read on the forward strand.
GGCAGGGACCACCTCTAAATATGTGTTTGTACAGTGTGTGGCACAATAGGGCCTCATTCTGAGTTCGGGCTCTCCAGGTGCTAGTGTAATATACGTAATAATGAGAAGGTATGTAGAGAACAAGATCTAAAATGTCTGTTCAATGTCATGATTTCTATCCTGACATCTCTAGCCCATTACCTCACTATCCAATATGCCACATTGGATCTAAGATGAAAATAATTTTAATTCCTTGATCTATTTATTTTTCCTATTTCTTCATAAGGGCCATTTTATATTAATGTCATTCTTAGAGAGAAAACGAATGTTAACAACTCTAAATATCTGTTTGATGGATTACCTAGTATAATCTCATGATCCATTCAAAGAAATTAATAATATTGGTTGAAATACTGTAAAATAAATAAAACCAAAGGCATGAGCTCTGCTTTCTTCTGTCTGTTTATTTTAAAATACCTCCATCAGCATCAGTGACTTTCTTTGAGAGCTTCCATATGCTTTGGTAAACCTGTTTATATAATTATTCTCCCCCATGCCCAATCACTTGTCTTGGGATAATATTTTAAACAGGAATGTGTCTTTCTTAAACAAGAAACATTCACCTTGAAGTAAAGGAACTGAGATCCAGCTCTCTTGTCTCCTTTCTTGTCCTCCTGGTTTTTAATCGAAATACAATGTTGTCATTTTAAAAGGCCATTAAGTCATTTGAAATACTTAAGAACTCATAAACTAGAGAGAGTTTGGAAGGAGGGGAGGCCTTGACATTGGGCCAGATCCTATTCACTTTACATAAGATGTGCCACTGAAATCAATGGGCAATCTCATGTGAAGAAGGTGAATAGGATTTGGGCCATAGACCCCAAATATCCATGAAAAAGTCTTGGTCCTGCAAGGGTCTGAGTGCTCTGGTCCTAATTCAGCAAAGCACCTAAGCACGTGTTGAAAGGCTTTGCTGGATCTGGACCACAGTGCTCAGCACCTTCAATGACTGAGCCATGGCCACCGAATTACAAAAAATTTCATTTTCAAATATGAAAAAGGTTTCCCTTTTTTATTACAAAGATATAGACATCACAATGTAGCTAACAGGCTGCTAGCCTGGTAATGTAGCCTTGCTGAAAACGCAAGATGAATAAAAAGTGGAATTTCCGTCTTGCAGGAAATGCCAACATTTCAACATTTGTTTTCATCCCATATAGAAGCAAAAAGTTGAAACACTGGAATTATTCACAGAATGGCAATTCCAAAAACATTTTATTCAGATCAATAAAATATTTAGATAGTCTCAAAATCAAAAAGGTTTGGTTTGTTTTAAGTCATTTTCTCATAATGGTGCATTGCTTTCTGAGAGTTGTAGTTCAAAAGCCTGATCTCTCCATTCTCCCCTATGAGCCAGGCTCACTGTTCAAAATACATCTCCCCCAGAGACAATGGGGGCCAAAAATACAACTCCAATAACTGAATGTGCCACAAGGGAAAGGCAATTTAAGGGGCAGGGGGAGGCGTTAGCTGATTTGAAACAAATACTTGGGTCAATTTAAACAACAACATATTCCCACCTGTTTCCTGATGGAAAATGAAAAGTTTCCAATTGCATTTTCTATCAGAAAGTCATTCCAACAGAAAATTCCCAACCAGCTCTATTGAAAACAAACTAAGTAGGAAGTCATCTTTCTCCTCCCCTACTTATTTTGATTAAGTGTATTCTATTCAAAGTCTCATTGTGACAATTTAAATATTGCATTATTAAACACAGGCAATTTTTTTTAAATAAAGAAATTAAATGCAAACTGCTACATTAAAGCAATGTCTAGACTGCAGTTAAAAATCACAGTGTGTGAAATGCTGGTCCCACTGAAGTCAATCAAAAGTTCCCATTAACATCAATGGGGCAGGAATTTCAGCCAGAAATTGTAAAGGCTAGCTTCCAACAGCAATAGCAAAGCCCCAAACTGCAAGCCCTTATTCATGTGAACATTCCCATTGCAGTTAATGGGATTATTCACATGAATAAAGAACAGCTGCATGAGTATAAATTTGCAAAATTCAGACCTCAGCTCAACTTCATTATGTATAACTTATATTTTCCAGGCATATTTTTCAGGTTACATTTATTTGGATATATAAAGGAGATCCAATTATTCAATAAGCCTACCTTATGCTCTGGGCAGCCAGGCAACAATTAAAATCTCATCAGTATCATTGTAGTAAACAATTAACTGTTCACCCTGTTACAGAAAAAATCTGACTCCTACAGTGCTCCAGTTAACAAATAAATTTCAAATAAAAATCCTAAGCAACCCCTTCTTCAAATGATGAGAAGAGTTTCCAGGGGGAGGTTGCAGGGGGGACGAAGGCGGAGAAACCAACAAGCCAGATAAGGGAGGGGGCAGGGTCTGCCAGCAGCCCAGTGCTCGTTGGGGGCCTGTGATGCGGTGTGTGGCATGGACTGCCAGGCACAGAGTTGGAAGGCCATGACTGAGACAGAGGCAGCGGTGAGAGACACACTGGACCGGGATGTGGAGCCTGAGCAGTACAGGTCCTGGAGGTGCACCTGAAAGGAGTTTGTCGCATGAAGTGCCGGCTGAATCAGACTGCGGAAGAAAAGATAAGAGGACTGGAAGGCAGGTGGAAA
>NC_133771.1:147729146-147936494 GCF_003597395.2 Chelonoidis abingdonii
CCTGGCGAGTAGAAGGGGTTTGAGCAAATAGGGAACACAGACAGAGAGGCACAGGGATAAGCTTCAGACTGCAGGAGGAAGCAGGACCACAGAACAGTCTGGAAGGCTGCGGGGTGAGAAAGGGACGGGAAGCATGTGCAGGAAACCGGCAAGGAAAAGACGGCCAGCGACGGAGAAAAAGAACCAGAACAGGGGCTGAGTGGAAAATAAGATGGAGAGCAGCAGGTGCCGCGAAGGAGAAGAGGGCAAGGAAAAAGAGACGAGCAGCTAGCCGCAGAAGGAGGGGAGAGCAGAGAGGCAACACCAAGGAGCCCCAGGAGGAAGGGCAAGGGGCGAATACGAATCAAGAGGACTTGCGGCCAGCATGCAGGGAAGACCAGAGAAGCACACGCACCCAGAAAAGGCGGTCACGTATGGGACGACCCCTTACGGAGAAGAAAGACAGCCTGTACTAGAGCTGATCGAAACAGAAAGGGGTGCTCCGGCAAGTAGACAGGAGTGGACCTGAGCTGAAAAGATCGCAGCGGAGCGAGAAAGAATCCGGTGATGCCTCATTGGGAACGAATGATACGGCCATGACTCGGCGGGACGTAGCAAGGAGACTATGCCACGGGGGAAGAGGCGCAAGGAAATCGAGGCTAGGTGATCGTCAGTGGGAATCTGCCGTTCCGTAGAGAAGGGCGACGAAGGAGTGACAAGATATGACGAGTAACAATGCCAGGCAGTGGGCCAAAGGAGGGCTTGGAATGACGTCAGTGGGAACATGGCGGACAGACGACCGGTTCCTCAGGATGACTCACTAAGTAAGAAGGAATAAGACTCTAGATGAGCTCCGCCGACCTCAAAAGAGAGCTAAACAGGAAGTTGGGGGAGAGGTTGGGAGATGTCCAGGAGATCATGGCAGAATGTTAACCTGGAGAGGGAAGGAACAAAGTGAGAGGGGATACGCTTGGGACCGAAGAATGACCCAAGGAGGAAAAGCGGTGGTAGAACCTAGACGAAGCAGATGAGCCGGGAGAATGTCGTGCACAATGGGGTAAAGAAGGTCACTGACCGCAAAAGCGCCAAAAATAAAAGTCTGACACAACGCGAGAAGCTCAGAACAAGATGAGGAACTGGAGCTACGAGTGCCAAGGAAGGAAAACCGGATATTACAGGGAAAAACCCTGGGAAAGTATCATACTGGACAGGATGGAAGGCAAGTGCGGTTAGAAAAAACACGAAGAAAGCAAAGGTGTGGAGAGCAGTGGACTCAAGATGAGAGGTAACTGTAATGAAATAAAAAGTACGGAAGAGAGAGACAGAGTCGGTCGGCAAAACACACCGGAAAAAAGCTACAAGCCCCCGAGAAGTGCTTGAAGGGGCAAACGACCGCCGGATCCGATTTGGATAGGGTAAGCTCTTAAGTATTAAGCAGAAACACTAAGGAAATGTTGTGATCATGGGAGACGCCAACTTCCAGATATAGACTGGAGGGCAAGGGCTGCAAAAAGAAGGGGCAAATTTTCTGATGGGAAGCGATGGATCTTCACTACGACAGTCAGAACTGCCAAAACAAGGAACGTCGGTGCCCGCCTAACCCGCTTTGGGTCCACACACCCCTTCTCGCGAAGAGGCAGTTTCATTATTGTTGAATGGTAGTGGCACCTGCTGTCAAGGAATAATACAACTGGCTCAGGTTTTGTTTGTTGTTTTACACCGGCAACCCTGCCATGGTCCATCAAACAGCCTGTGGTCATGAGGCACAGGGGCAGTGCCATGTTTTGCTCACAGGGGCCAGTGGAAGTCCAATGCAAGAGGCTCCATGAGGTTAGTGGTGGCCGAGCCCGCCCTGAGTCCAGTTTCTGTAGTATAAACAGCACCCACAGGGTGAGGCAAACAACAAGTAAAAACCCAAGTCAGAGGTAGCGTGGAGGTGTGGCCAATTTTCACTCCCTGACAGTTTGCATCTGCTCTGGAAGCTGAGAAATGGAGGTGCGTGAAAGGAAATGGAGCAAACTCCTGCAGTATTGTCAAATTAATTAACCGAGTGTTCAATCAAAGGCAGTGTAAGACTCCATGAACTTTTCCCAGAGAAGTCCTGTCATAGCACGTGCTTGAAGAGACATCTTGGGGCAGGGGTTTCAAAGCAAAATTATCAAATAGGAAGCGATTTAGTTAAGCAGTTTGTTTTGGAAAATGCTACTTTAAAACCAAACTATTGGGCAAGAACGTTCAGGTTATGAAGTTTTTCGTCAGGGAAACAATTTCTGATTTGTTGCAATCGTCGTTTGGACACTTAAGTTTAAATACAGTTACGGAAAAAGGTTGAATCTCCAAGAGAGAGTGTTGAAAGGATCAAATGAAAAGCAGTTCAGTCAACCCAATCTGAATTATTTTTTTTAAATTTTGTTTTTGATGCAACTTTTGGGGCCTATTTTGGGAAGTGGAAAATTATAGCGGCGGGCGTCACTACAGTCTCTAATGCGGGCAGTACGTTTGCATAAATCCTCACTTATATCAATTCAAATCGATAATCACATTAAACACCACATGGAAACTTTTTACGACTACATTTGGGAGGGCCGAGCCACAAACACACTTGGACGGTTTGTTTGGTTAGGGGTCTGGGCCGCTGGCTCTCAGGATCCTACAACACTGGGATTACGGTTTTTGTCCAGCTGATCATAGTAATGGTGTAGATGACAATGTTTGGTCTACGAGTAAGACAATGTTTTTTATCTTGCCTCTCAAACTAGAATAGAATGAGAAGGAAAGGCTCAATGCTGTTTTTTAGTCGAAATGTAAATCTGTCACTAAGTAAGTAAGTACCTATTAATAAATACTGGTAAATGCCAAACAAACAAACATCAGAGCTCGTACTTACTTAACTTATTTACTTAAGCCTCGGACCTTATGGCTCTTAGCAGTGATGTCTATCTCTCTATCATCTTGGCGCGGCACTGCCCTATTGTTCAACAATCTTGTGCAGTAGATGGCGACAATCTCTCTGTGAGCGAGAAAAAGTTGGTTGGTTGTCAGCAACAGGTCTGTAGCTCAGTTGGTCACAGAATGCGTGGTAGAAGAGAGTGGAACCCTCCTCCGTCATTTGTCAGATGAGGTTCTGGTGCATTGAACATACTGTCATTTTAAGTTAATTTTCGTGCACTTACTTACTTACCATGCTTCTGTCCAGATTCCTAGGAAGAAGGTGAACCGCATCGGGACTGGAGTGCTTAACCATCGAGAGACAAACTGAGCAGCGGGTCACTGTGTACTCAATCTTGCACCACAGAGCAAACGTCTCCGTTTTCCTCTGCAGTCCAGGGGCGGGGGGGGGGGGGGGGAGGGGGGGGGGGGGGGTGGGGGGGGGGGGGGGGACATAGCTTGGTCCTGGCGAGGACGTAGAGTGTATGGGATGTTGGAGATATGAAATCATGACCATATTGCCTTTAAGCTTTTAGTAATAATCGATTACCAGGCGTACCATTTATGGTTGTTTGACATCATAATACTGGTCTGTCTAGCACTCTTCCAGTTAAAAGGAGTACAAGTAGGACAGACATAAATAAATAACTAATTTTCATCAAATGAGCCAGCTACTAACTTACTAAGAGTTCACTGCCCTTTGCCACAGCGGGTACAAGAAATTGCTTTAAAAGATTAAGGTGTTTACACTCTGTTGCCAGTGCACAAACGGTACTTAAACTTGCCTTTAAACATCTCAAGGCAAACGGGATTGTAGCTCGGCTCCTTGGCTCCTGACAAAAGTTATTCTAGAAGACGCATTGCCCCCCCATTGATGAAGCGATGAGGTTACAAAACTGATCTGATCGTACTATGCTACAACAACCCATTGTTGCATCAGTTACTACTACAACCGGATTGCGTTTCATGGATGTCTGGAAGACGCATCAACATGTATCAAGTCAAAGTCCAAAGTTTTGCACCAAGCCCAGAGTCCCTTCACTCACGAGTATTCAAATGCTCCTTAACGGAACCAGGACTTAACAGTACAGTTTGGAAATTAAAATGCAGTGCTCTTAGGCCAACTTACTTACTTAACTTATGATGAATTTTGTTTTATTACAGAGACCAGACCGGGCCCAATGGTAAAGCCAATGACGAGTTCAGAATTCCAGCCATGCAGCATACCCACCTGGTGCCAGGGAGTCTTTGCTACCAGCAGAAAAACACATTTGTAACATCTTCCATAAATACTGACATAAAATATGTTTTGGATTGATACAATTCCAGACACAACATAAAATTAGAGAGAGCTACAGAAGTCCAATAAGTCTCTACTGCACACGAAAAACACATTTTGAACAGTCCACCTTGCTCTGCATTAAGAAGGTAAAAAGTGTGTGATCGAGCATTGAACCAAGAGCGGTTCTTCCACTGTGTGGCTTTTTATACACCTGCTCGTGTCTCCTTGCGGAAGTGAATTAGCTGTGTACAATGGCCCAAACCTCTTCAGGCTGAATCGCAGGTGCCCCAGTAAGTGGGTCACCAAACAGAATTCCTGGGTGGTTAGTGTTTGTTTGTTTGTTAGTGAAGAGAAAGACGCAGGGGCTGGTTTACAAGCTGACTCCTGTTCTCCTCAACATGTGGCTGTAATGATACCTTATGTTTACCGCTGCCACATCTCTCCACTGGGAGCGAGAACAGAGTAGGATATTCCTACGCTGCCACAGTACAGAGAAGACGGAAAATGGAAACTTATAGAAGGTGCAGAGCAGCGTAGGTCAAACTGCCCTCCCACCGCCTCTGCTGTGGGATGCCACCACTGCTCCCTGTTGGTCTGGATTCATACTAGACGTTACTCAAATGCTATGTTTTCTCCAGAGTAGAGTACCTACTAGCTAAGTTGCCGAGGAAGGTGTGCCCTGAGCTAGCACGCACAGCTGCCATGGCATCACTGCTGTTAGTGCCCACCCCTACCTGCTAAATGCAAACATTATGGTGGATTGAATAGCAGTTGTCCGGCTCCAAGCCATAAGGGCTGCTTTAGCATGATGATCATGTCTCGCTAGGTTGTATTAGTCCTGGAAAAGTGTCAACCCTGAGGGCATGATAGTTGTAGGGGGGTGCCCATAATAAAGCACTAAACAACCATTTTCATCTGCCCACTTTGCAATCATCAGTTACTGGTGCGGGTGACAGTGGGAACTATGGAAATACCGGCTTGCGCCCTGAAAGTTAAAGTTACCTTCTTGACATGTAGCGGGCTATGTACCCATTAATAGCAAGTGACTGGCCAGGTTCTGAGATTGCAGAAAGAGTTTGACAGAGGCACAGTCACAGGTAGGCACATCTGGGCCCAAATTTATCGGCGGCAATCTGGAGAGGTAAGAAAGGCACAAGAGATCGTTTGGCGGTAGCTGGAAGCCTTAAAGCGCGTTAGATTTGCAGTTCGGTCCTAAGCGTTGTCTGTCTGATACTGAGGTGAACGAACAAAGCACGGCTGGTGAATAGGTAAGGGGGGCAGTTTGCTCCCGAGAAGGATTGGGACAAAGGCCGGCTCCCCAGGCTGTATCGTACCTGATGTTAGACCACGCCAAAGGGCCGCAGAGGGGATTCAGGTTCATCGGTTGTTGTGACTCTTGACTCCAGATAACAATACAGGGCAAGGAGTGTGTTGTGATGGGGCACCCACACTAAGGGTGAAGATGGACCAGTGGCATTCAGTCAGCTGGAAGATGTAGAGATTAAATGGCCCACATCTCATAGGAAGCGCTTGAGCCTCCAGTCCCCGCTCATGCTATAAGAACTCAGTACTTTGTGTTCTGGAATGTGACCTACAGAGCCAACGGGCACAAGCTCCTCTCACATGTAGTGTAAGGCTGGTGCGAGAAGACCAGTCGAACTGCTTTCTGGTTAGGTCCACAAAAATGCCCTCCTTTAGTAGTCCCAGCCCAGACAGGAGAGGGATGAGTGCTTGATAGTGCAATCTGGTCCTAGACAGCATCAACTTGCACCGCTGTTAATGTCGGTTGCAGAAAATCACACTCACCGCAGGTCACACTTGGTGGCCGTTTACCAGGCGGACACAGGCAGGCCCCGTGACTGGATCGCATGGGTGCGTTTCCTCACAGTCACACAACTGCTGGCACCGGTCACCGTAACCACCCTCCTCGCAGCTGTTAGCATAAGAGAAAAGGTGAAGGGAGGCACAAGGCTTCTGGCCCGTGGGCTGTGCTTTTTCATCACAGACATCTTCCCCTTGGGGCTGACCGCCGAAGACGAGAGCAATCTTCTTTACATGGGAAATGATCTCAGGCATCCGGAAACCCTGCCTGCGTCTTCCTCTGAGGGCAAGTGCCAGGCTACAGCCTGTCAGTAGGAGGCCATGTCATGACTTTTGTGACAGAAGTTGAATTCGTTGTGGTGACTGGCCCTTGCACAGGAAGTTTGCCCAGGCGAGAACGTCCACTGCACCCACACCCAGCACCCCGCGCCCGCCCAGGCAGCTACACTCAGCCCCGCAGCAGACTCCCCTGACCGCATACGACAGTAACCTCTCCCCCCATCCCCCACGGCAACTAACCCCGCCGGGAGATTTCCCCACCCGCCATGGCACTAACCACTGCCAGGAGAACTTACCCTACTCATCTCTCCTCCCCCCCCCCCGCAGCACAGCGCTAATCCTGGCTGGGTAGCACCCAGCGCCCTCGACTCTGCCCTCCAGGAGCACGCTGGCGCATTCTAATTCCTCCCCACAAGGTTGCAGGTCGATGGAGGAGACTTAGAGCTGGGCTGTGTGTCAGCGGAGGAGCAAGCGGGGACGGGGAGCTGTTCCCTGTGCCCCCCTGCCCGTTACTGTGGGTAGCCCCGCCCCCACGCCCCCCCCCAGTACCTCCTTGCCATCCCGCCGAAGGGACTTTTAGCCGCCCCACCGCTAGATCCCCAGCGGCGCACTACATTGCCTAAAATGGTTACAATTGGCCCTAACGCTCAGTTACTAATTACGTCAGGGGGTGTGTGCAAAACAGAAACTTTTGAGGAGAGAGAACACATTACTTGATGATATATCTGTTTCTTGTGCCTCTGCTTGGCTAAATTTGAGTCATTCCAACTGGCTCAAGGTAAGAAAACCTGGCATCTCAAATCACAGCACTCGGTTCCTATGTGCTGTCCACCTTCCGCTGAGCCCTGGTGAACCCCACAGGTGGGCTGGCACTACTTCTACCTCAGTGGGTTTGATTTGACGAGTGGGTGGCAACACTCCTGATTAGCGAATACTACCAGCACGGTTACAGAGCCAGAGCCTTTTAAACAACACGTCCTGTTTGCCAGAGATACCGTCCCCCACAATCCCCAGCTAGGGCCAGCTGGAGTACATTCACAGACAGCAGCCCTGGGCCTGTTATGCAGTGACACACATCACTCTGGGATGGAAATACGCTGAGTGATGTTCACCTGTCTGACAGGCGGTCCTTTGTGGAAGCCAAAGCAGACACAGAACAGCTGAACCGGTCACTGGACGAAGTTCGCCATTACTGACAATCACACAATCCTGACAACGAAGTCCATGGAAACCGGGAGGGCAGGCCGTGGGATGAAACAGTTGGAGAGTTCGGTAGTAAAACACAGATCGCTTAATGAGACTGAGTGCGGGGTCCAGCAGCTCCGCCTCAGCAACGCCATGGAGGAAGGCTGTGAGCCTTTACACGGGGAATTTGTGAGATGCCGAGGACGCTCCTCTCTGGTGTGGAGGGATTAACCAGCGGTCTTCTGACACTGGACAGCAGCCAGTAGCCCTGCTCGCAGGCCTCTTTTAGCTGCACATTGGATCCTCGAATAATCTTCATTTATTAGAACGGCTTTGATGTGGTCCCCCGGAGACGCAGGTTTTTGCTGGAGCTGGAGTCACAACTCAAAGCCGTTTATTACTGTAGTTGTAGGAGCCCACCACAAGAGCAGGCCCGCATTGTGCAGCACTGTACATACAATGACAAACGCTTGCCAAACGATCAAGTCAGCTCCGGAACTTCAGGAAGAGTGTTGAATGTAAGTCTTTATCTTCCATGGATTCAATAGCAAAAAGAGGTAAACTGGAACAAAACAACTCACTCTCACCCATCTGAACTATTTACTGACCATCGTGCAGCGCCATGGTAGGGTTTGCCCACGGAGTCCTCTTCCAGTTTTGCGAACAACGGAAGATTTAAGGGGAATACAAAATAGTCATGCTGGGGAGAGAGAGAAGCCTCCTGAGCCCCAGGAGCCTTCTTCAAATTAGGGCCAGGCGCTCTGAATCACAACTAATCAGATGGAACAGGTTTGTTAGCATAAGTAGCAAGCATAGTCTAAGGGACAGTCCAGTAGAGTGGACCCTTTAACACTCTCTGCAGTCTAGGACAGAAAAAGGGTTTTTTGTTGCTGCTGGGTTCAGATTCAATTGGTTATGCCATAAATGCAGGTCCATGTTGTAGGTCACGAGTGAGTGAAAACTACCCAAAATGCGCGATTTTCCCTTGATGCCAGGTGTGGGTAGCACTGCCTTCCACATACTGCGAAGGAATTTGGGTTTGTATTTGTCTATCTGAGCACGCTAAAACGACAATTTTCGCATTACAGGATGGCGTGGTGTGCTTGGCGGTTTGTATCTGGAGGTTTTTAAGCAGTTGCTATCGTGGGTCAGGTTGTGTGACACTCCAAGCACACACAAAGGCCAGGCCAGGGGACAATCAAGACCAACAGCCTTCTTTAACTTGCTGATAACTGCTGTGAGTACAGGGCTGGCCAACTACTACACTGCCATTTCAGGGGCTTGGTGCCATGTATGACCAACACTACTGACAAGTGTGTTGTACAGGGCTTCAAGTCGATCAAAACAGGCTGCTTTTCTCCACATCCTCCTTTTTACCCTCCCCGGACAGAGCAGTGGTACTGGCCAGGTGAACTACCAAGGGTCTTACAGTGTGTTGCCGCTTGGTTTTTGGCTCATTGCAGAGGCAGGATACTAGAACTTAATGAACCTCTCTGGGATCTGTAGCCAATCTCCCGCTGCGTGTGACGTTACGGAGAATGATGGTGCATGGCGGGACCGTATCGCTTTGCTGTGATGTTCAATGCCCCTGCGAGTCAATCCGCCCCCTGCCCTTATGTCCCCAGTGCTCACATTAAACGTCGTTACACACGAACGCAAGCCCTCGCAGGGCAGAAGGAGGACCGTTTCGGCTGCTTGAAAACTTAGCTAGTGCTCGAATGTAAGTGCCCATAGTGCCCTCTGCCGCAGTGGAGCAGGCTCCCGTCCACTTGGTCACAAGTCCCATTAATTCCGGCATTGCAACCACAGTCAGCATGGCAGTTGCGCATACTTCCCGGTGGGCATTCTGCAGGGAACACGTTCAGAGGGAGTAACTGGTGTCAACGCGCTAAGACGCGAGGCACGTCCGTGCAGCAGGTGACTGTGGTCCAGGCCAGGCACACAGGGTGCCTCTGCGACGGGAGGGCACAGCTTTGCATGTGGCCACATTGCAAAGAGGGCACAAAGCTTACAAACTCAGGTTAACAGTATGCCAGGCGTGGCCAGGACAGAGCACCTCCGGGGTTACCCGCCAGTTTCGCAGAATTCCCGGTCGCCCAAGCCACACACAGAGCGTCGGCCATGTGGCAGATTCCTCCATTCTGGCATGGGAAGGAGCAACGGCTGCTGTTGGCAGCCTGCCCATACTGTTTTTTTTGCTAGACTGAAAAGACAAAGGAGAGAGGAGTGGGAACCCAAATCCCGATGTGATAATACGGACACAACACAATGAGGCTGGGATAGCTGCTAATACCAACTACAGCCTCCAACCCGACGGTGAAATAGCCAGTCTTGGTAAATGACCATGGTTAATGTTTACCCGTGTTCACAGCTGGGACCAGTTCTCCGCTGGACAAATGCAGAGGCCTGTCACATGGTGAGGTGCTCCTCTCCAAGGAACCACAGGTGCAGGCACTCTTGCAATAGCGACCATGGGAGCCCTAGGAAAGAGAGAGAGGATCACTATCCTGATAGAGGATGTGAAGCATTTTAAGGCACCACTTAAAGAGCACAGAGGACCTGTGGTAGGCGGAAGTCCAGAGATAACCTGAGGTTTGGCTTAGGAGGGGAATTCGTGGTTGCGGTTAGTGGTGGAGGAAGCTCGACAGGTGAGTAGCCGGAGACCATTACGAAGATAGAGGAATTTGGTGTCAAAGCCACGCGCCATACCGCGACGTAACGAGTTGATCAGTCGCAGGCTGTAGGTCATAGCTCTAGAACACCTGAATGATGAGTAAGAGAGAACACAAAGGTAGATCTGGAATATAACAGAGCCATTCTAGAGACTACTTGCTGACTAGGGACTAGAATAGTCAATAGTATAGAGCAAGTATGAGAGCGCCAGAGACACAAGCACAGATGGATGGAAGAGCGGAGAGTGATGAGCGAGCACGGAGAGAACTTGGAGCAAGCACTAATTCACACGGACGAGACGCGATCTACTGGAAGATTACTTAAGTCCGAAGCAGAGAACACGCAAACCTGTCCAAGCCTGCATACTACAAGCCGGATAAGAAAAGAAACAGAGATAATCACATATTCAGGAAAAGCACAAGTGAGATTAAAGTCTCCAGAAGCTAACGATGAGAGCAAGAGCTGAGTGTATACGCAAAAGACGGCGCATCTACTGCCGGATGTAGAGCATGCACAAGAAGAAGAAACATTGGGTGACACGAGGACAGCAAGCCAGAAGGGCGAGTGGGTAGTAAGCACAGCGAGAGGACAACAGGATTCCTCGGAACCTCAAGAGATATAGAGCATACTGCGAATAAGGTATCGAATGGAAATCGAGAGGATATAAAGGCCATGATAAGAGGACCTGGACCTTGCAGATAGGATACTAATAACCACCAATACCGTAAGTTCGACCCACCACAATCACAAGAGATAAGGCAGAAAGAAACTAAAGTAGAAAAAGAAGAACAGTGCCGGGCGCGCTTTCTTGGGTGCTGGCTGGTGAGTCTTGCCCACATGCTCAGGGTTTAGCTGATCGCCATATTTGGGGTCGGGAAGGAATTTTCCTCCAGGGCGGATTGGCAGAAGCCCTGGAGGTTTTTCGCCTTCCTCTGCAGCATGAGGGATGGGTCACTTGCTGGTGGATTCTCTGCAGCTTGAGGTCTTCAAACCACAATTTTTAGGACTTTAATAACTTAGTCATGGGTTAGGGGTTGTTATAAAAGTGGATGGGTAGGGTTCTGTGGCCTGCTTTGTGCAGGAGGTCAGACTGGTCCCTTCTGACCTACGAGTCTATGAGTCTATAACCTCATACCACACTGCAGAAATACATTGTTTACTACATATTACCATTTAGCTGTTAAATTCTATATCATATAGAGCATATGCAATAGGAATGACTCCACACACACTTTGTGGTTTTTTGATTCTAACTGCAACTTTGATTTTGCATTGCCTTAATTTTTTGTGCTTAATTTACGTTTAATATGTATTCAGCACCTTACACCCCATTTACTGGCTGCAGTGATTTCTTACAGCTCTGTTGTAATCCACAAAGACTTGCAAGGTCAATTTTATCAGACACTGTGCAGCTGCTATCTGAAGCCTTTTGAAGGCGAGGTTTGTGTTAGTTTTCACAACATGAATGTGCCCTTCAGTTGTCCGAGCCGTGTGAGAGATTCTCCCATCACTAACTCTAATATAGATAATTATAAGTGATATGAATATCTCCTTTCAACAAGATAAAATAAAAATCCAACTCCCTATATCAGAAATGCAAAGGTCTCAGTGAAGCCTGGAGTTACTTCCTCCCTCTCTCATCCATCTTAAAAGCTTTATCTGAATATTTTTCTCTTTAATTCTTATGTCTCTTTTGCCTGGATTCATTAAGTTGTCCTCTTTAATAATAGAGGAGGAAGTCCACTGAGAAAGAGATAGCCATAATACAGCATAATTCAGCATTTTCTAGCTTCAGACTCCACTTTTATTTGTCCTCCTTTCTATGGGATAACTACACCAAGACGATGCTATTAGAGAAAAGCTCAAGCCACAAAGCCTTGTCTGGATATCAGCTTTCTGAAACTTCAGGTGTGATGAGATCCCAGTTTCTAGATTGATCCCTTATAGAGACAGGAGTAAGTCATGAAGTTTGAGTCTGATCCAGATCCAAATTCAGAGTGAATTTTTTTCCAAAATGGAAGTGTATTTGGATTCAGACTGGCAGTGGGATTTGTTTAGTTCAAAGTCTAGCTACTGTTTTGTCAATAAAGATCGAGATACTTGATATGTGTGTGAATTAGTTGGATATAAATAAATAAATAACCTTAGACCAAAAGCTGAACCTGGCCCTTATTTGACGTTCAATCAACCTATTTTTTATCTGTTGATTTTGATTTTTGTGCACTTTGCACCTCCTGCTCTTAGCTCGAACTGGGAAAGGAAAAACTGAAATACCATGAAATTATTCCCAAAGTATTTCCATCCTGAATTCCAGAACAAAGAGATCTTCAAGACATCTTCAGATAAGCATCCAAACTTTTTGTGGCTTGCCAGCTGCACAGTTGTGTCTGAAACTCACACAATGGGAGAGCACTTGGATGTACACTCCAAAATCTCATTGCAGTTTAGTGAGCCAAGAAATTTAAAAACAAAACAAACAGTTTAATGAAAAAAACAAGATTTATAAAGTAAACTAAAAGTGAACAGATGTAGAAGTTTCCTGCTCTGCAGGTGACAGGTGACAGAATTGCACCGCACTAAATTTATTGAACATTTAAAATGGCCCATGTACTACTGGATATCATGAGAAATTAATATAACCTGGCTAATAGAGTCTTGCAATTTTCCAGGTGTCTAGAAAACTAGGATAGATAATTTAACTGCTATAACTGATTCTATTGCAGTTGTTCAATAGACTGGGAGAGGTATGTACTCGGTGACACTGAGCTGTGCCATTTGCTCTTGGGTCTCGGGCTGGGCATATGGGGAAGGGGTTCAGGAGACTGGCAGGACATAATGGAGTGGAAGTTGAAGCAGATGCAGTGAACTGTGGTGCATGGAAAGGAACAGGGAAAGACAGAGGTTCTCCTGCATGTTAAACTTCAAATATTTCAAATATGCAGATATAACATTACACAAGTACTTGAAGTTTTCACTGTGGACAAAAGGTCCACTTCTCCCCATCTACTCCCCATTAACTCCCATATCTCACCCTGCTACAGCTCCTCCTCCATCCCTACCATCCAGGGATTCCTTGGTGCTAACTGGCAGAGGGCACTGGGGGTGGATAGCATTTTACAGAGATCCTCTGGGTGGGCCATCTATATAAGTGTTCACCAAAGGACGGTATGTGATCTGACAGCCAATAGCCCACTAGTCATCATAATCATTGTGAAATGTGTATACAGATCATATTTAAGGAGTTATGTGTCTACAGTATAATTATGTTCTTAAGATCTTGGAGTTAGGAAAGGTCACCAGAAGGTGACATATCTCAGACAGCTCTCTTTCAGGCAGGAGATAACTAACACCTCTCGCCCCCTCTCTGGCCTTTGGATATCATGTTTTGTATGCCTCACACTATATGCCTATTTGCATACTTAGCCAGTTCTGAAATGAGAGCTTGTGAAATCTACAAGAAAGGAAATCTACAGGATGAAACAAACAGCAGAGGGGGGCCTGTTTCTGAATAAAGATATTCCGGTATATCACGGAGTGTAAGAAAATCATGTAATCCTCACCTAGGAGACAAACAGAGTGTGTTTCTCTCTTGAAAGGAGGATCACAACCAAGCCTGGCTGTAAAGCACTGCAAGGATTTTGGTTGTGCATTACTTTACAAGACATGAAAGTATCTTGTTAAGTCCAGGCTCCAGAATGCATGTTATGATTTTATTTTATAGGTAACCATTTGTTTCCAATACTTCTTGCTACTACTTAAATCCCTATCCTTGTTAAATCAACTTATACTTGATTTCACTATGAAACTGTACCTAAAAATGAGTTAGGCAGAGCATTGACCTGAGGTGGCACTGGTACACTGCTGTGTACTATTTCTTTGGAAGCAGCAAATCTGTGAATACTGCAAGTGTCCAGCAGACCAGGGGCTGGACACTCCAGGGAGACGCTCAGAGGGCTTGAGGACTGGATTTCCCAGTCACTAACCCGCAGAGTGACAGCAGGACCTGCAAGGACCAGAGGGGAGCATTTGTGTTGCCCATAGCCATTGGAACTGGGGAGCTGACCCAAACTCAGAAAGTTTCTTCACGCTAAAGGCAGATGATTGCAAGATGGGACATCCTCAGGAAGTGTCACACATCCCCACCCAAAGAATTCTTAAGTCTGCAGAAAGGGACCCATGCTTTGATCCGTCTCATATAAAGTCAGAGCAGAGTTTCCCTCTTTGGCGCATCTATAGCAAGCCAATTTAAAGTCTTGGGGCTCATTTTAAGGCCTGGGAAATTTGCTGACAAAATGCTGTTTTAGGAAAGAGTTCAGGTTGAAAGTTTGTTTCAGTGGAGGCCAGCAAGACCCGAAACTAATATTACACAAAGTCTATGTTATAAAAACAAACAAAAAATCTTTAGAAATGAACAATGAAGGAATTCATCCTGTTCCCCATTGCCATATAAGTCAATCTCAACCCACCCACCTTACAGTGCCTACTCAACCCCCAGAAAATCCATGGAATATATATAGTGCCCGTACAGTACAGCATTCAACACGTGTAATTTGGAATGGAGTGGAGTAAAGACGCTGTATAAGAGCAGAAGAGCATCCTTCCCTTGAAACATTTCCAAAAATACCTTCCTGCTCTTTCTAGTCAATTACAGTGGCAAAAATAGGGTTCTTCACAAAGACCCACAAGAGCCCAGGTCGAAGTTATCTCTGGTGGGGATAGATTAGCAGTATCACCCAAGGAAGAGAAATAACTCTATTGGAGGCAGGGAAGCCATTCCAACCCTCTTAAGTTTGGGGATTGGAATTTTAAAAAGGGTTTCCCAGTAGCCTTATCCACTACATTGCTGTCACTGTTTAAGCTGACAGTCACACGGGTGGAGTCTGCAGCTGCAGTTCCTTCAACAGCAGAGTAAGCACATGCTGGAGCAAATGACTACTACATTCTTTACAGAGATGCCTCCTGCTGTCTGGCCCCAGGCAGCCCTTGAGTGGGGCAGCTGTCATGCTCCAGTCATGCCCTGCCACTAGCGATATTATGACTATTTTCACCTTGAGCACAGGAAGCACAAGCATCTGGATTCTGGTTGCTCCCTGTGGAAGGGTGGGATGGTTCTGTTGTCTCCTAGACCCGTACACACCTTCCCTGAGCAGCTACAACCAGTCTGAATTGTTTATGGTGTTGTGATTCTTCATGAGACTATGGGATGGTCTGAATAGGGTGACCAAATGTTCCGATATTAGGGGTTTTGTCTTCTATAGTACCCTATTACCCTCCCATCCCATCCCGATTTTTCACCCTCCTTATCTGGTCACCCTAGGTATGAAATAACCAGCATGAGCAATCATTAGTGAATGTCCAACACAATTCATACTGTTACTGGAAAGACTAACAGTCTGTAATGACGAGAATTAAGGAAAATAATCAAGCATGTAAGAAAGAATGTGCTAAGCTGTCTTTATGAACATAACTAAAGGTTAGCAAGGCAGCATGAGATCATTATAGACCCTCAGCATGGACATAAGAACTTACCATTTATTTAACCATAACATCGGTCTAGTAACCTACAGTACTTCATTACTGTAGTGCCTGAGTACGTCATGATCTTTTCAATGTATTTATCCTCACAACATCTCTGTGGGTAAGGAAGTCTTACCCTATCCATTTTAGAGATGAAGAACTGAAGTATAAAGGGAAGAAATGAGAAGGGGGTCTACTGCAGAAACTTTCCAGGCAAGTTCGATGAACACAACGTAACAAGAAACTCGGTGAACTGACTGACCCAAGTCAAGATCCCAGACTCCAGAATGTCTCCCTTAATCATTTCCTGGAAGAGCACACCAGAGGCCCACCAAGTACATGGAACTAGGCCCAAATCCTCACTCTGAGTGAAATTAATCCCTGCACGGAGATCCAACACATGGCCTATGCACCTCTTTAATCCTAATTAAATCTTTAAATAGGACTCAGGCGGCTCTTGTGCTGGCTCTCTGCACTAGGATGATTTCATATTCTCTCTGGAAAACGTGTAAACTGAGGTTCCCTCCAGGGAGTGGAACAGAATCCTCCAAAGGCCTCATCGCACTAGCAGAGCCCCTCTATGGCTGTTAACTATACTGGTGGGCTGTGGTATTCTCACAGCCACTGCAAGTCTTCCATGATGTGCCACTCCATGTGCATAACTATACCACTTCTATGCCCATTGACATTGTATATATCCACATGTGGCATGGGGAGGCAGCATCTGGACACTACGTCTCTTGGGAGGAGAGGCCATTTTTGCACATCACCAAAGAAATGTAAAAAGGATGAGTGCTTTTTTTTAGGAGCTGAGTATCTGCAGTACAAACATAAAATCAACTAAACCAGCTTTCTGAGTGCCACACGAAGAGAGGAACTTCGTGACCTAGAAAATACACAATACCCTTTGTTTGCTCAATATGGCATGGGCTGTAACCATGCACAGAAATAGCCAACGAGAAAACATACTGCACATAAACAGCTCTTTTCAGAACACGCTACAGACCAAAGCAGCAACATTCCTGTCTCTGTGCATTTCTGTTTTACACCATTAAACAGCCTGTTTCTTCATGCATTGACGTCAACAGTCAGTCCAGGTTTCATCTTAAGTGGGATCAGAATCAGGCCTAGATTTGCAATGCAATAGCCAGCCTCTGTTCTATTATGTTCTAAATGAAAACATTTGTTTTTCTTGAAAGTTAAAAAAACCCTGCAACACTCCTGGCAAATGGATGCCATTTGTTATAATAATTACATTGTAGCCAAGACTGACTAACAGTCTACTTTTTCAGTCAAATCTCAAATTCTGCTCTTGGATGTGTGTGGGGCTCCCAGTGGAACAGCTCAGTTGGTTCTGAAGGTGGAATTTCGCCTTTAATGCAAGTCAGAGGATATAGTACTGACAAGCGTAGGATCAGTTTCAAGTTTTTCTTTTAATTCATTTCTCTCTTAGGACCCAGCTTTCTTTGGGCTCTATAAAAAATACAGATTATTTGGTGTTTCAGTAAAGGTAGCAAAATAAATCAATTGTATTATTAATTTTGCATCAGACCAATTATTGATCCATGTAGAGTTATTGTTGAATTATTTATTTAAAAGCTTATTGAAAATGGCAAACTGTCACTACTTCCAGTTATTTTTTGTAGCCTGTTCATCTACTCCTTGAGGGATTGGAAGTTACATTTAGGATTTCATACCTTGAGCTTCACTTAGATTGGAAAATATTTGAAAGGAAATAGATAAACACAACTTGGTAGACTACATTTATCTGTTGAATCAGCAGTAAAGAAGTGCTCAGATATTTCACTAATTCTACAATTTAAATTTGTGCCTTTTAATTCTTGTGGATAAAACAATACACTATTTACAGTAACTACATTTTAATTGGTTTTCAACAGAGCTGAGCACCTATGATCTTGGCCAGATTTTCAAAAGAGCTCAGCATGTTGGGTGATGAGCTCTTTTGAAAATCTGCCCTTAAGTGTCACAATGGGAACTGCTGGGGGATGAGCATTTGTGGAAATAAAGCCCTTGTTTAGGCACCTAACCAGGTGCTGAGTGCTTTGGAAAATCCAGTCCTATTTGTGGGTGCTGAGGACTTGAAAATTTGGTTCTTAGGCCAAGCTTTTAAAAAGAATTCAGGCATTGTTGCACTCACTGCTGCAACATCTAACTGATTTAGGTGCTTAAGTCTCACTTTCAAAATCCCATTGTCAGTCAATGGCACAGAGACAGGAATGTTGCTGCTTTGGCCTGTAGCCTGTTCTGAAAATTACTCTTTATGTGCATGGTTACAGGCTACGCCATACTGAACAAACAATGGATATAGACAAGCCGAAGTCCCTAAACTCCTTTTGGAAATGAGATGTAGAACTTATCTACAAGATGGGATTATGCACTCTACAGGGGTGTGATTTCTAAAGCACACTAACATGTCATGAATTAATTGGTCTCTGTAGACCCTGCCAGTACGCGCTTAAACACAGTGCTGGTGTGCTTTAACGTAGTGTTGGTTCTACATTAAAGTGCACTAGGGAACCATTAGTGCACATACGCAGGGTCTACACAGACCAATTAACATGCAGCATATTAGTGCGTATTAGAAATCACACCCCTGTAGTGCACTGCTGCTCAGCGTAGACACTCATGAATCAGTCACCTGTTGCAATGGTAAAAATGTAGGCCTTCATGTCTAATGCTCACTTCAATGGGAATGGAAAGCACATACAAAATAAGAGATCCTGTAAGGCGGTATATCTGAGTATGTTTGGTTGTAGCTCAATAAAACAAATGATGATTCTTTTGTTGAAACTTTTTGTAATGCCGAAGTTACAATGAAACACAAGCACACTGTATTGCATATTACTTATTCAGGATCAAGTTCATATTAAAAGAACTGGCTAAAGATTCTGATTTGCTGGCAGGGGAATCCCTCCTCCTCTGACTATGCTAAAAAGGGTGACCAAATTTCTAAATACAGATCCTCTTTTTGGCACTTCTCTTGTGTACGTTGTGACACAGAGACTTCTTGGCAAAGGACCCCTTTGTAAACAGCTCTTACCCAAGACTTGATAAACTCACTACAGCAAACACATGTATTACAGGATATTTATCCATACAGAGTAACAGGTACGGTATCCACAGAAAGCTCCACAACTTGTCAAGACTCATAATCATTGTGAAATATATGGATGGATAATATTTAAGGAATAATGTATTTATATTAAAGGTATGTTTTATGGATCTGGAGTAGAAATTAGTCACCAGAGGGTGCTTTCATGAACATTAGGATCCTGGTTCTTGTGAAACCATCCAGCTCTACAATGGATGGAACTTTGGGGATAAATCTGCTTTATTGGATAGGAAAGGGAACTATTGACAAGCGGAGACCCAGGTTGGTGTTTTATGAGTTGTTTTGTACTGTAAACACTTGTTTTCACCGCGCGCTCTCTCATTTCTAGTTAAATCGATATTCTTTCTTACATAAACCTCCTTTTGTTTTATCATAAGGGCTCACAAGTTCTGTGTGGATTAAGGTAAAACTGGTAAACTGGGATACACTGCACCTTTGGATGCAGAGAATCTGGAATTTCTGTGAGTAGCCAGTGTCAGGGGCTGGATATCACAGGGGAATGATTCAAAGGAATTGGGGTGCACCTACTGTTAACCTGCAGGGAGAAGGAAGGGCTGGCATAGCCTAGAGGAGAGTATTTCAGTGGGTGAAGGGCTGGCAGTGTCAGGATGCTGGCACCCAGCTAGCACATGAAAAAGTTCCTCTCACAAGAGGCAGGGAGTAACAAGGTGACTCAGTCTCAGGTATCCTAGGAAATCTCACAGAAGTACTTGGTGTGAAAGCTTTTCTGTTACAGGACAGTCCATATTTTATTATACCACAATTCCATAGGAGGAGTCACATTTTTCCAATCGTGCAATACAAAATCTAGTTGTTAATGAAAAATAAATGAATTTGTCATTCTGTTTAAAGTGCAGAGCCTTTACTGGAGTATTAACTAAGCAGGTCAGAGAATCTCCAGGAAGCCAGCATTTTGCCCTACTAATTTTTTCACAAAACTGACTAATTCCTGGACGTGACTATAAAATGTCTAAGTATGTTCTCCCCTCGCCTCCCTGCAACCCCTCTAACTGAGCATCTCCCTAGTACCAAAAATATGATGGCTCTTCACTGGACTCAAATGTCATCTATAGAATAACTGATAAAAAATTTCTTTCTGAGCTACAGAAACTGAAGGTGTCTATCCTCCTTTCCCCACACAGAGACTGACTCACTTCAGATTAATTTCTTTGTCCATTCCCATCTCATCTGGGTTTTTTTTTTCTTTAAATATGGAAATATACCTATCTCATAGAACTGGAAGCGACATCCAAAGGTCATTGAGTCCAGCCCCCTGCCTTCACTAGCAGGACCAAGCACTGATTTTGCCCCAGATCCCTAAGTGGCCCCCTCAACTCACAACCCTAGTTTAGCAGGCCAGTGCTCAATCCAGGGCCGGCTCTAGCCATTTAGCCGCCCCAAGCACGGCAGCATGCCGTGGTGAGTGCTCTGCTGCTTGCCGGTCCCGTGGCTCCGGTGGATCTCCCACAGATGTGGCTGCTGAGAGTCCGCTGGTCCCGCGGTTCCGGTGGACCTCCTGCAGGCGTCCCTGCGGATGCTCCACCGGAGCCGCGGGACCAGCGGACCCTCCACAGACACGCCTGCGGGAGGTCTACTGGAGCCGCCTGCCGCCCTACCGGCAACCAGCAGAGCGCTCCCCGTGGTATGCTGCCCCAAGCACACGCTTGGCGTGCTGGGACCTGGAGCCGGCCCTGGCTCAAACCACAGAGCTATCCCTCTTATCAACACCTTCTTCAATCAAAATTGCATATATCTTTGTGCTGTCTGCCCCTGGTTCAATTCCTCAGACATGATTAAAGGTCTAGTCAGAGCAGCCTCAGATCTAGATTTCACAGTAAAATGCTTGACAACAGGATAGACATGGCCACGTATTTTTAAAGGACTTGGCATGATAAGGATTTAAACTGGATGTAGATTCATGGGCGTGATTCACCACTGCCTTGTTCTTTGTATAGTTGTTTATATCTGTGCACAAGGGTGTACAGCAGAGTTACCATTCTGACTTGGACCATTTCACCCCCATTTTGCTCTAAATTTGCACCAGTGTAAGGGACTATACAAAGAGCAGAGCAGTGAAGAATCTGGTTGGATGGTTCTACGATATTATAAGGTTATTTTTTAATCTTGTACAATTGTCCCTGACTTGTGTGGGAGCAGGCTCCTCGCTCCATTTAGTGCCTGCTCCATCCCTCTCCCATGAGACAATCTAGTCCTATCTCAGCTGACAATGTTTGGTCATTTTTATTAACCTAGATCACAGAGTTGGTTCTCTTTTCAAGAAGCGGATGTGGTACAGATCCTTCACTTGCTTTATTTTCTCTTTTCAAAATAACTGCAATTATTCAGAGATGTGCATGAGAAACAGGATACTGTTGATTTGACCGCTCATCACCAAGACAAGAACATGGTATTTGTGCAAACCTAAGAAAAAATGGCTTTTTGTTTAGTAATTTGTTGGTGTATTTCTCTGTCCATGCTTTTTACACAAAATAGGTAGTTTCCATAACCTCGTCTATGTATTAAAACCCTGTTTATTCACTCATTTCCAAACTCTATATTTTGCTCTAAATTATTTACAATCACGAGACTGTTCTATTTTTATATATTCACCACTTCAAATCCCATGTTTTGGTCAGCATGTTATTTCTTCTGAGAATAGGCACAAATGTGATTTGCGAGACACAGAAGTAATGAAACTACAGAATCAGCGCTTTGATCTACCTCTGCCAGTACGCCATGTACACTAGGCATAAAAAATACAAACAGAGAGCTCCAGTACATATATAGCTCATGAACGATTCAGGCAATGCAAGCCCTTGCTGGGGGTCATGCTTACATAAGCTAGGCAGAGAAATGAAAAACATGAAGAGCACAAATACATCTATGTGCAAGACACCTAATGCTGCCTATGGGATAAACATTCATAACAATGACGAGTCCACTGGAATGCAAACAAATCAAATACGTATTTTGGAACTATCATAAACAGTAAATGTTTTGCAAACTAACAGCCTATCGTATTAAGTGCAGAGTATAATATCCTTAAGTTATACAAGCTATCAACTACAGAACCAGTTTCTCCACCCTTGGTTTTCACACCTCAACTGCTAGAACAAGGCCTCATCCTCCCTGATTGAACTAACCTCATTATCTCTAGCTTGCTTGCATATATATACCTGCCCCTGGAAATTTCCACTACATGCATCTGACGAAGTGGGTATTCACTCACAAAAGCTCATGCTCCAAAACGTCTGTTAGTCTATAAGGTGCCACAGGACTCTCTGCTGCTTTTACAGATCCAGACTAACACGGCTACCCCTCTGATACTTGACACTACAGCATTATCTGTAAATTCTCTGATTTCAGTAGATGTGTTTAGCTTGCTTTGCCCTCACCCACACATATTATTCTACATGCATCATGAACAGAACACTACATTACTCGAAGTGTATATTGCTTTTTTTCAAGCAGCTCCCACCAATTTTTGTCTGTTGATTGATTTTTCACTAATGCACTGAAGCAAGTGAAGAAATAAAAAAAAGAGTGAGATTCCACCTCCCCCAGGATATACAGTATACTGGTTTCTGCTGATATACTGTCCTCTTGGCAGAAAGTCCACTAGGGAATGATATTTCAGCAGCACAAAATGTCCACAACCCACAAAATGGCTCTAGAGGCTGGCACAGCCCAAGAAGTTGGCGAAGTTACCTAGTTAGGAGGGGTGATGAGAAAGGGAACCCCAAAAGAAGGCAACATCATCACCTACCATTCTCCAAGCTTAATAGCTGTAGGACAGAAGGAGCTTCACTCACTCACAGAGAATTTGAACCCCTTGTGCCAGGTTTAGCAGACTGATTCTACTCTTGCTTACAGCAGTATAAATCAGGAGTAACCTAGGTCATGTTTACACTACACACCAGTTTGGGCGGCATGTAGCGTACATGTAGCTACACACTGCAGTCACAAGCCTACTGCAACTGCATTGCGATGTGCAGTTCCATGTACCCTGCTGCTGGAGCCTTTCACTGAGATGAGAAAAGGCTCTGGCTTTCCTCACTGCCTCCCCCGACAAAGCCTTTTTCTGCTGCTGGATTTTTTTCTCTGTGGCAGGGAAACGCTCTAGCAGCGGAGAAAGACTCTGCCAGCCTTTCCCTGCTACTGGAATCTTTCCTTGCAGTGGGGAAGCAGCCAGGGGCTGGCCAAACCTTTCCCCTGCTTGAGTCTTTCACTGTGGCAGGGAAGGGCTCTGGCAGTAGGAAATTGCTGGAGCCTTTCCTCGCTGCCTCCCCCCTGCTGTTAAAGTCTTTTCCAGGAAAAGCCTCCAGCAGCAGAGAGGCAGCAGGACACTGCACTGCTAAAAATAGCAGTATAGACAGGGAGGCACAGCTTGGGAAAGTAGAGACCTGTGTAGGGTATGAACTCAAGTACACATCCCCACCGTACATGTCTTTTCTCTCCTACGACCTGGGATGAAAGTAAGGCGGTTAGAGCCAGTATGGCGTACTGGTAAAAAGTGGCTGCCGGTACCTGCCCCTACCGCCTTAGTTTAAAGTGCTGCCTCAGCTTTAAAGCACTGTCATGGCAGCGCTTTATCGTCCCTGCCCCTTTTGCTCCCCCCCGCCCCCAGCTCCCAACGGGAGAGGGAGGCAAAAGGACTAACTGACCCGGGGCTGGCGATTTAAAAGGGCCTGTGGCTCCAGCCGCTGCTGCGGTAGCGGCAGCAGAGACCGGAGCCCCGGGCCCTTTAAATTGCTGTTGGAGCCCCGGGCCAGGCAGCCCCAGTACCAGTAAGTTTTCAGTTTACTTTCACCTCTTCCTAAGACATGCCTCACAGTCTACACTGCTATTTATTCCAGTGCTAGGGGAGCTACATGGGTAAGTACATTAAATGCCACCTGATGAGACATGCAGTGTAGATGCACCCTTAGTGTTGTTTTACAGATATAAGTGAGAGGAGAATTAGATCCAGTGACTATGACCCCAAAAGTGCAATTGCCAAGTAGCCCTTCTCAGATGCAAAACTCTAACCATTTTTGCACTTGCAATACACACAGTGCTAATTACAGCAGGATAAGCACTGTTTACCCAATAACAAAAGCAAATATAAAACTTTTTTTGAAACTCTCCTATTTTAAAGTATTAAACTAACTTTCTAATGTCTCTGAGATACCATCTTTCAAGTCTTGTGGCACTTGTTCCTTCACCCACATTTTGTTAGAGTTTTGTTAGCTGTTCAATCAGAATTTCACCTCCTGCCTTTTGTACCTCTGCTTAAATTCTGTCCATCCCAGGAGCTTTCCCCTGTTTGAGGCCTTTGATGGCTACTTTAATTTCGTTGGGTGTTACTGGTCCCTCTTCTATTTCTAACTTAGCATTGCCATTTCTCTCAAACCTGTGCATGATCAGCAGCTCTGGCCAGTTTAATATGGAATGGCTTGCTATTCACGCGTTTTCAATATCTGTCCATGACAGTCCCCGATGGCCATGACATGTGATAGTTTGGTTCCTCCTGAGAGGTCTTTCACTATTCTATAAAGCTGCTTAACGTCTCACCTCTGTGCTGCTTCTTCCATCTCACTAGCCTCTTCTGAACCCAGGCATTTCTATTTTGCATGACTGGTAAAATGAGCAGATCCCCAAGAATCTGCTGAGAAGTTTATAGAAAATCATGTGGACATAGCCCTAACCCCCTGGAGAGAAATACTTTTCATGTGAGTATTTTGGTCCATCCAATCACAGTAGCACAACTTCAGCTCCCACACCTGTGCTCTACCCTGATTCTCCAAGAGAGGTTACAAGCACAAAGGGAAATTACCGATGGCTTCAGTAGAGGTAACTACTGTGCAGATTTCCACTGGGAAATCCATCCTCTGCAGAGGAAAGACTGCGATGTTCACTAGCTCCTCCCTGGCTCCTTCTATACTCTGCAGAAGCCCCTGGATCACACCCTAGATGTAAAGGGGCTTCTGCAGAGTCTGGGGATAGATGCTGGACTAGTTCCTTCACTTCTGCAGATTTGAGGGCTTTCTACATGGCCTCGCAGAAGGGAGTATGTCCCTTAAAAATGTCCCAAAGCACACAAAGAGGAGTTACCATCAGCCAAACACTGATGCACATACCACCTACTCCACAAGCAATCTCATTAATTTAAACAGGATTTCTCACAAAGTAAGCGTCTACTTTGATCAATCTATTTAGTTTCAGCACGCTATTTAGTTGATCCAAAAGAAGATTAAGAGGTGACTCAATCATGGTCTACAAGTACCTACATGGGAAAGAGATTTCTGATAGCAGATGGCTCTATAATCTAGCCGAAAAAAGGCATAACACAATTCAATGGTTGGAAACTGAAGATATACAAATTCAGACTAAAAATAAGGTGCAATTTTTTTTAAAAAACAGTGAGGGTAATTCTCCATCACTTGATGGTTTTAAATCAAGACTAGATAACTTTTTAAAAGATGTGCTACAACTCAAACAGAAGTTATGGGCTTGGCTCGGAAATTACGGGGTGAGGTTCTTTGCCTGTGTTATGCACAAGATCAGATTAGACTATTAGATGATGATAACGGTCCCTTCCAGCCTTAAAAATAGATTAATTTAAGATACTTCTAGCGTGAGAGTGTCAGCCTCTGTACTGAAATGATCAAAACAGTACAATTAATTTGCAATCATCAGCTTAAACATATAAGCTGAACTGAAGAAAGATCTCAAACTCTCTTCACTTTAACAGATTGATTCCAGGGTTTTCTAGCAACATTGCTACATTCATGATGTGGGTTTTGTTTGGGAGGAGGGGCAGGGGTGCTTTGGTTTTCTTTTTTGAAGGGGGTTTTGGTTTTTTGATGAGACTGACTCTAAATAATTGACACATGTATTTGTAATCAAATGCTTTCAACAATAAAGTGGCTAGAGTGGTGTGAGTGCATGTGTACACATACACCACACTTCAGGAAAAATCCTGCCTGTTGAAAAGCACCAAAAGGTTAGAAGGTTATTCAAGACAACTCCTGGGTTGCTGCACGCTTTCTGAAGGATTCAAGCTTCCTGGAATTGAGGCAATGTCATATCCAGGGTAGATATACTTTATAATAAATAAATATGCAGAAATGACAACGTTCTTCCAAAAAGCATCCCAGTATGAACAAAGGCATATAAGTAGAACTGATTTAAATGGTTTACTAAATTAGACATGTTGTTGTGACGAAGAACATCTCAAAAAGGTTTGGGGACTGACATTAATGGTCAGCTAGCCACATACTGTAGTGTTTCTTACTTTGCAGTTGTTTTCTTCACAGACGTGGCTCATTGATGGCACCGATGCCCATTCTATACAAAAAGACCGCTCAGTGTTTGAAAATGTAGCTTTTTTTTTTTAAATTACAAGAAGATTCCAAAATATTTTTTCAAAAATTTGTTTAATTTTCATTTGCGAAGGTGACTTCCAAATCTTGTCTAACTTTCCCCCTTTGATAGCTTTGATTTTTAGGGTCAGATTGTGGCTGACCGTGTGAGAGCATACAAGTGTGGGGGGAGTGACAGGAGTCATCAGCCCCTCATCCTTGCTCCTTTGTGCAGGAGCCAGGAACAACCGCTGTTCCTGTTCTCTTGAATTAATACTTCTTTCAAGAAAGTTTGTAGATAGCAAGGCTCCCAAATGCTCCCATGTTTGTGCAAAGATTCAGCCAAAAGTGATTTGGGGAAGGTATTCTGTAATTTCAGCCAGGCAGTGAGGGCTTGGAAAGAACACCATGCAACTAAGCTGACCAATCACACAGCACCATTAGCAAATAACTAGTACAGTAACTCCTCATTTAACGTTGTCCCACTTAACGTTGTTTCAATGTTATGTTCCTGCTCAGTTAGGGAACATGCTTGTTTAAAGTTGTGCAATGTTCCCTTATAACGTCCTCTGGCTGCCTGCTTGTAAGATTCTGTGGAAGAGCAGTGACTGTACAAGGGAGCATTGCACAAGTTCCGCTTCTCTGCCTCCTCCCCCTCCCTCCCAGCGCTTCCCACACCACCAAACAGCTGTTTGGCAGCACTTAGGACTTTCTGGGAGGGAGGAGGAGGAGCAGGGAAGCACCCCGTCTCCCCTCCTCCCCCTCACTCTCAGAAAATCCTAAGCGCCGCCAAACATCTGTCTGCACTTAGGACTTGAGGGAGGGGAGGGACATGGCATGATCCGGAGAGGAGGTGGACTGGGGGTGGGAAGAGGTGAGCCTGGAGTGGAGCGGGGACAGGAAGAAGCGGGCCTGGAGCATTCCCGGCAAAATCTGAGCCTGTTCTCCAGGAAGCTGCTGCTGCTGCTTCAAAGATGTTTCCTAGCGTCCTTGCCTGCAGTGGGCTGTGCCTGTGTGGGGTAAGCCAGGGGCACTTCCCAACCACAGTACAGTATTGTACAGTATATAGTATAATGTCTTTTGTCTGCCCCCAAAACATTTCCTTGGAATCTAACCCCCTGCATTTACATTAAATCTTATGGGACAATTGGATTTGTTTAACATTGTTTCACTTAAAGTTGCATTTTTCAGGAACATACCTACAACGTTAAGTGAGGAGTTACTGCATAGCAAACAGCTTGTAAGAGTCCAGCTGGTGAGATGTTATATGCATCATATATTCAATGGATAGTTTCAAATGGTGAACAAACTTATAATACTTTGAAAAAGAGTAAACACAATAAAGTCCAAACTCCCTCTCTCTCTGGATTTGGCTTAATTAACCAGGAAAATAATAACAAAACACAAATTCCAGCTCAACAATTCTCTCCAAGACTGGCTTTTCCTAAGGTTCTTCCTGCAGGACATCTTAGGGCTTATCCGCATGGGGAACAGGGCCAGCTCCACGCACCAGCACAGCAAGCAGGTGCTTGGGGCAGCCAATGGAAAGGGGTGGCACACTGACCAATCACACAGCACTATTGCCGCCGAAGAATGAAGCTGTGGCGGTAGAGCTGCCGCCAAAGTGCCACCAGTTGTGAGATTTTTGTTTCTTTTTTTTTTTTTCATCGCTTGGGGCTGCAAAAACGCTGGAGCTGGCCCTTATGGGGAAGTTAGTGAACAGTAAGCTAGGGTGTCAATTTAAAGCACAATAGCTATGCCACATTAGGTCCCCATGTGGAAACACTTACTGCGCTCTTAGGCAGTTTAACTAAATGAATTTCCAAAGTGCAGTAAGCTACTGTGCACAACAGCACTTTTAGTGCGCAATACAAATGCCCGCGCAGGGAGTTAGTATGAAGTACCTAGTGCACACTAGCTATTGGGGGCTTTTTCCCGCATGCAGACAAGCCCTTAGTCCCCCCATTCTGGTTTCCTCTGCCCAGAGAGCCTCTCCAATCTCTCTATATGCAGGGAAGAATTAATGGGCTGCACTTGCCACAGTCAGCCAGGAGGACTCAGCCAGCCCTCCATGCAGGGCTCTAGCACCTGCTAACAAACTGGGTTACCAGAAGACACTGCCTGTTGTAATCGCAGTCTCTGAACAAACATTTCATGAAGTGAAGTGGAAAAAGGGGCCAAAATCATGAAGTAAATTAATCATTATCAACACTACACCTGGCTCTAGTGGCAACAGGCATATCTACAGGTGCATATGAAGAAAAGGGACCCATACTCGTTCCATTCTCATCTCAGTCAAGAAACTGAAACCTGCTCCCACAGGAAGAATCTGCTTTGAATCTTGCCGATTTTGTTTTCTGTGTTGGTCAAAGAGAATATGGTATTGATTTAGCACTGGCATTTGCACCTTGCACTCATAGACAGCCTTGGTTACACATATGATTTAGTGGCTTAGAGAAAATTATGTGCAGATACTAGTCATGCTAAACATACTTGTGAAAAGTATGAGCCCAGAGCACTAAGGATCTGATCCAAAGCCCACTGAAGTCCATGTGGGAACTCCTACTGACTTCAACAGTTAACAAATCATGTCCTCAGAGCTCAGCACTAGAATTAAGGGTCTGATCATCACACTTGGTTCAGTGTACAGAAAAGACTTCTCCCTGTGTGGTTCAGCCCCTTCCTTTTCAAAATGCAGGACTGCCATCTTCATCTCACTGCCCCACTGTCATCAGACCCTGCACAGGACTTTAAATAGGGATGAGGTTCCACAGCTGGGGAAGAAACTTACTGAAGATCTGAACAATAGGTGTGCTGTATGCATCACATTCGTCACTCTCCACACAAACCAGTGGTGAATCCTCTCAAAAGTTAACACTGTCTCAGGCTTAGAGCTGTATTGCCTAATTTTATTTATTCCAATTTATATTGCAATAACAGAAGACCTGCCTCCCAAACTCTGGGTGCCACTGACAAACATTTTAAACGACATGCCATAAAATAAACAGACTCCATTCATAACAGCAACCTGGAAGCATCATAGGTAAACAAAAACATTAATGCACTCCCCTAACAAAATCACCACCTGAGCCCCCCTACTCTCCAGGGGCCAAGGACAACAGATGAGATGGACCCTTATGAACAGGGATGTTCACAAAGGCTGACATGTTACACAACCATCCTACCAAAGGCATAAATTATGTGTGAGCCAAGGCAAATCAAACACTGTGATAAAAGAAACTGCATTGAGATGTCTGCCCCATTACGTCATAGTACACTTACATAGTACCTTAACCTAACTGTGTGATTTTGTCAACTTTGAGACTGTCAGCTATTCAGATGGTTCAATTTATGGATTTGATATAGTGCTAGTTGCAATTATTTCCAAAATAAAGCATTAATGGGACACATCTTGCAGTCTGCATTTGCTTAAATAGGATATTTTGAATGCATTAGGATTTAATAATGGCTTCACCGTTTGGCCCAGCATTTTTTGTTTTTAAACACCCCAAAGAAAACAATGCCTGCAATACTTACAAATTACGAGTCATATCCTACCATCAACGTTTAAGCAGATTCCTTCCACCAACTATTTCTCTCATCTATGCCTCTCTCATTATCTTATCTATGATAATGAAAGTTGTATAGAACAGTACGTATATACATACAGTTCCCTGGAAGTCCTAAAGATGTGGAATAAACTCAGAAAGTAATTAACCGTACAAATTAAGTTTTGTTATCACATTGAGAACCAAGTCATTATCAAAAGATGGTATTTAGCTGGCTACGTATCAGTAAAAAGTGCCTGGCAAAGGCACAGAAAAAGATTATGGACTCGAAGTACAAGGTTTTATTTACCACTGTCATTCTTTTTTTATATGTTGTGTGCCTCTGGCCTCTCTGCTAAAGATGTCTAGAGTGGATTAGCTCTTAATGAGAGAAAAGAGAGAGAACTAGGAATATACTTGTAAGTAAACAAATTTGTTAGTTAAATTCAAGCCTAATGTAAGTAGCATAATTCTCATTGTAATGCAGTGATGATGCACATCATAACAAGTACATTTTCCCCACCAGCTTTTATCAACACATTAGGGTGATCACCACTCTATATCAGGCTTCAAGCTACCTTTATTTTTGCTCCCTAAATCACACTGCCTAAAATGCCTGCATTTTTCTTGAGCTTTCCAACAATAAGTATCTATAGAAGTATAACACAAAAAAAAATTCAGGCTGCTGGGAATGGTGCTACTGTACTACACTATAAGTATATGCAATAGGGAGATCTAGAGGAGTCTGGGGAAGGGCAGGGAAAGGGCAACCTTCCTGCAGGCTGCAGAGCTTTGTGGCAACTATTTTCTCACACAAGGTTTGGCTTCCCCCATTTCCACTCCCCAAGATTCCTGCATGCTTGGGTGCAAAGATTCCTTACATTGCTGCTCTTTGCAGCACACAAACAGTGCAGACTCATTCGCTGGGCTATCCGCATCCTGCTCCTTTACCACAATGCAGCAGAATCACTGCACTGGTTCCAAGTGCACTTCCCTGAATCCTCGTATTGGCCATATGAATTGGCCTTAAAAGAGTAGCTGGGTCAGCTGGAGAGCTCTGGAGCCAATAACAGGAAGCGCTTTTCTTTGAATTTGTCACAGTCATTCCCCACTAAAAAGTGACTGGTCCGGATATGTCTATCTACAGCTAGCTTTCTAAACTATTTATTTGAAAGAATTCGGCAATGAGGTGCAGTTGCTAAGTGAGAAGAGGAGATAATGCTAGATAGGTTTCCTGGCCTCTTATCTTCTTAAAATGTTCCAGTCCCTAAAATCAGTCAGTCTTTCTCAGGATATCACTCCAGCCTACACCACTAAAAGAGACAGAGGGAGCAGTGTTATCTTCCAGGCTTCAGAACCAAAAGAAATGGCTAAATACACCAAGGGAATAAAATCCCTTGCTAGCACAGGGGGCAAAGAAACATTTTGTGCTTTCGCCTTTCTTTTTTGTTCCTAGAGATTTGTTCAGGACTAACAGTGACACAGGCTGTTCAGTTATTCCTTTTAAAAAATTATACAGTTCTGTTGCTTTTGCTGGAAATGGAAAGCAACATAAGTTACACAGAACATGCTGATGTGCTCAGAAATCTCTTTGAAATCAATCCTTTACTTCTCTGAAGGGGATTTAGAAAACTTGGAACATTTATCAAATATTTAGCAATTGTTGGAGCAATGCTGAACAGTTATAATGTACACTATGGAGAAGACACTATGCACTTGTGTCTCTGTGTACTTTTAAAAGATTTTAGAGGGACAATGACAACTTAAAAATCACTCTTCTCTCTGAACATTTTATATATACTATTACTACACATAACACATAAGGCTATGTCTACACTACCACTTATAACTTATGTTGCTCAGGGGTGTGAATAAGCCACTCCTCTGAGCAACATAAGGTACACCAACCTAAATACTGGTGTGGACAGTGCTATGTTAGCAGGAGAGCTTCTTCTGCCAACATAGCTGCCACTGCTCATCGGGACTGGATTAATTAAATAGATGGGAGAGCTCCCTCCCATCAGTTCAGAGTGGCTAGACTACAGAGCTTACAGCAATACAGCTGTGTGCCACTGTAAGGTCTCTAATGTAGCCATACCCTAGGATTACTGTAAGGGATAGAGATGAGAGAACTAACAAGTGTTTTCCTCTATTTATATTTAATTTGTTTAATTTCTGCATTTAACAGCACTTCGTGCATAGTCACTTTCTCCCTGTATGACTGCTCTTATATTTGTGTGAGTCTTTCACCCAGCAACAGGAGAGAGAAAAACTACTGGTAAGAAAGGGGAGGGGGAGACCCACTACTGGAAGGAACATCTTTAATACTTGAAACTACTTTTAATTCTCTTCTATTTTTAAATTGACACCATTTTGTGTTGGTGATGTCCCTTTAACAAACCTCTTCCTTCACATGTACTGCATTTTGGGATATAAAATCTTTATGCCTACTCAATTGTTTGTGATAATTGCTTTCAGATTATTCCATAAATAATTATCATTTTTCACATGAACTGTGAGTAATATTTTTCTCTGAATCTCAGCATTAGTGTTTAAGGTTAAACCAAATAATTATTCTAGCATTCAACATTAGTACACTGTAAACCAACAGGAATTTTTCACTGGACTAGTATTCAGTTTGATATTTATTTTGGCACTAACAGCTATGGTAGGCCTCAGCCAAAATAAACTACTAAACACAATCAATAAATGGACAATAAAATTCCTTCACAGTATCCATCCACTTCTTACTGTTGATCTAGTGATTTATATTCTGCACATGTAAAGCACAAAGCATCCTGTTTAAAAATGGAAATAGCAATTATCACGCAATGTACATAATACAAGGATGCAATTACTGAGACTAAGCTAAATCTTCATTTGTCCTGTAGGCTGGGCAAATCAAAATAATATAATCATGTCACTCACATCTAAGTAATATTCTGAGGTCCATTTTCACATCTTGAGAGCAAGAAAACCACATGCATATAGAACATACATAGCAGTATCTTGAATACAACCACAAGGATTTTCTGAGAATTACGGCATTATAATAATTTCTTCTTTCAGAAAGCTGATTCGAAAATCTTAATGGGAGGGTCAACATTTCAACAACAAAAATCTGCTGCATAAGCTTAATGAGATCTTCAGAATGAAGACCCATCAATTACAGTTTTACGAAGACCTGCTCACATCCCTTTAATGACTCTTTCCTATTCCAATTAACCCCTCGAGTACCATGCCAGTCCTCTTCCAGTCATGTACATTACCAGGTCAGATCCACTTAACCAGAGTAACTGCATGATGTACAGTACGCATCATTAGGACCATACATGAGGCCCTGTAAAGGACATATTGTAAATAGGAACCTTCAATGTATGTTTTAGAATTTGATGAAATATCGCACATATAAGGTGCTCTATAAGTATTGTATATTTTTCTCTAGACTTTTGGCAAATTCTGTACGAAGTCATGCAATAACCAAAAGGTCTGTATTATTATTTAAATTCTTAGATTTCACAGCCTTGTTATCAGTAGGAAAAAGATCTACCCAGGAACTGTGCTTTTGAAAAAATTGTCTTGAAATCCTCTTTGGTTGTTTGAATGCAGCTACGTTCTGCAGTATCTTGTCACTAATCTGCTTGCTCTAGAGGAGATGTATTTGTTTCAAACTGCCTTTCATTGACCAGCCTTTATCTACGATTTCTGAGAAGGAGGTAACCAACGCTATTCTTATGGGTGAAAAACTTCATTTTCATTTTCTCTCTGAGGAAATCTCCCTAACAGTATCCTATAATCCAGTGCCAGTTACCTTCATTAAAGACAGATTTCATTGCCAAATTACAGAAATAGAGAAAGCAAAAATGACCGCTGCAACACACACTGGCTTAGTCAAATACTATAAAAAGCTCAGCAGCCTGTAAAACTAAGTTACAAGACACGGTTTAAGTAAAATCGTTGGTATGAGTTGACCAAACAGCAGCAACACTGCATGACTCCCAGCCTTGTGTGTCACAGGACCCTAGAAAAAAACGACTCTTTCTTCCTCTCTCCCCTTGACTCTCAGAGTACGGGTGAAGGAGAGGAGAAAGAGTCCAGCAACTCAGAGTGGTTCCTCCTCCTCTTCCTCCCTCATCTACTGTGAGCAACAGGGACAGTGCTTCCGCTCCCTACCACTACTCCCCTCTCTCTCCTTGTGACACTAGGCCTGGGAAGATAGAGATGACCATGCTGCAGCCCCTGCCCCCACCCCAGAGGACTAGGAAGGGAGGTGAAGAACTCCAGGGGGAGTGAGGTGAGGCTGGGTGGGAACAATTCTGGTTGGCAGGGGCTGATCCGATGGTGGGAGTGGGAGTGGGAGTGGGATTGATATGGGGGGGTTGGACAGATCTGAGATGAGCTGGGAGACAGTACTAATGCAGGGACTATGCAGGACACATTTGGGGGAGACAGGATTGATATGTAAATTGGGAGCAAAATACATCACTGGGCAGGGAATGGGCAGATGTTGGGGTGAGAGCTCCTGTAGCAGGGGCCAGAATCACATTACCCAATAAATTTGGGAGAATGGACAACACTAATTGTAACGTACACACTAGGGATGGGCAGGGGGAGCTCAACAGACCAAGAAACACAATATACCATACTCTTTTTTTAATGGTGATTTTGGGGAGCCAATCTCATGATTTTTTATCTCTTCAGCGGGGCTGACTCATGATTTTTGATCTCTTGAGGTTGGCAATATTGTATCTTTTGTTCAAATAAGCAATTTTTGATCCACACCTCTGCCATTTAGCCTGGAAATGTTTCCTAAGCACAAATCCAAATATAGCAGTCTGTCAAATCAGCAGCGATGAGAATTGATCAATGAGAGGCCAGGGTTCCAGAGACCAGTGGCAGCCATTTAGAGCTCAGCATAGTACTGGACTATTTGAGGGTGGGGCTAAGATAAGTGGCAACCTCCATGTAAGGCCTGGGACAGTGCAGGGAGAAGCCTGGGCTTGTCAAAATGGTGCCTAGTGTGCACTATCTGGAATGTAAATTCTAATGCACACCAGTATATTGCACATTAACTGGTTTGTGTGCACTACAATTTCCTTAGCATGTGTGAAGGTACCTCACATAAGGCTCTATGGAAATATGCTCAGAATGTGTTTTATGCTATATATGCCATGTAACAAATCTCTGTAAATATGTTCTCTGTAAATATGATCTACTGAATGTATTAATCTATTTGCATTCATGTATCATTTTTGTATTCAATGTTATGAAGCTTGGCTGTGTACTGGCTTGATTTCTAAATAACCTTAGTAGAGCATTTGGTCAGTTCCTGGAGAAAGGAATGTTGAAATTAAGTACTTAATCAGGAAACACTTAAAGGACAATGGATCTTGGAATGCTCCAATCCACATAAGAAGTCTACTTGAGGACATTTAAGGTAGCATGTGAACAATGGATGCTACCTGTAAAAACTGTGAGTCATGCATGGACATGTGACTTGCCCTGGTGACTCCTAAATTCCATCTTGCAGCTGGACTTTGCACAGGGGTGAGGAGGGGGTCTCCACCCACAAGAGAAAGTCTATTTAAACCCCTGGTAGACCCCTCCATTTTGCCTTCAGCTGGCTGAAGAGAGAGCCTCTCCACCCCCCAGGATACCTGAAAGAAACTGGAACAAAGGACAGTAACTACAGGGGGTGAGAGTGATTGCTGAACCTAGGCTAAAAGGAGATTAGTCTGTAAAAGGGAGCATTCTGGAACTGCTGAGGATCTTATCTATATTCAGTTTGATTAGACATAGATTGGTGCATTTTATTTTATTTTGCTTGGTGACTTTGTTCTGTCCGTTACTGCTTGGAACCACTTAAATCCTACTTCTGTATTTAATAAGGTCACTTTTTACTTATTAATTAACTCAGAGTATGTATTAGTAACTGGGGGAGCAAACAACTATGCATCTCTCTCTATCAGTGTTATAGAGGGTGAACAATTTATGAGTTTACCCTGCATAAGCTTTATACAGGGTAAAACGGATTTATTTGGTTTAGACCCCATTGGGAGTTGGGCATCTGAGTGTTAAAGACAAGCACACATCTGTTAGCTGCTTTCAGGTGCACCTGCAGCTTTGGGGCAAGTAAATCAGACCCTGGGTCTGTGCTGGAGCTGAGGGGAGTGTCTGGCTCAGCAAGACAGGGTGCTGGAGTCCTGAGCTGGCAGGGAAAGCAGGGATAGAAGTAGTCTTGGCACATTGGGTGGCAGCTCCCAAGAGGGTTTCTGTGATCCAACCCGTCACAGCATGCTTTAATGTAGCACTGTTTGAAACAACACAACATTAACACGCAGTAGAGAAACTGATTAATCAGGCCATCCACTTCTTGGAACAATTCTGCTTTCTAGAACATCATGGTTACTATGGTGGAGGCGAGAAACAATTTTCACATCTTGCACAGCCATTGCACAAGGCTTCAAAAACTCTTTATGTCACCATCAATCAGGCTCAGCCCAAGACTGCTGGAACTGGTATGTTAGCCATCTTCTCTCTAACTTCACATGCTCCAAAAGTCTGTTAGTCTATAAGGTGCCACAGGATTCTCTGCTGCTTTTAAAGATATTTAAAGGTTAAGGTTTAGCTGTAGCCCTCTTTGATAGTCTGGACTTTTCAGGGGTGGGAGCAGAAGAACAGCAGGCATGGCAGCATGTTTTAAACATTTGGAAAAGTAAATGGAAAAAAGACCAAGAGAATATTTTTTGTTTAGGGAGAGAGGATGCTCTTGTGACTAAATCAGAGGACTGGGATTCAGGGGATCTGCGTTGGAGTATCACTGTATTCTCAGACTTCTTGTGAGACTTTCTGCAAGTCACTTAAACACTTTGTATGTCTGTTTCCTCAACTGGAAAGTGGAATAAAAATGCTCACCCATTTCACAATGGGTTTGTGCAATTAAATTAGCTGATGTTTGTAAAATGCATATTGCAACTTGGATGGAAGATGCCATATATAATTGTACACTAAGGGTCCTCCTGATCCTAAGCCAATGCCTACCATTGCACTTAGGCAGTGCAGGTGGCAGAGTCCTCTGCGGTGCACCAGAGGTTGGTCCTGGCAGATGTCACCAGAGTCGGAGACCTTCTGGACTACAACTGGGGAGACTGGCTGGATCCCCTGACATTCACTCGGCACATGGGGCTCTCCAGGCCTCATACTCCCCAGTACATACTTTAGGAGGTTCTTCGCCCCTTCACCGTGAGCTGGTTGCACGATTTGCAGCCGGTTCATTTCCAGACCATGCAGA
Organism: Chelonoidis abingdonii; assembly: GCF_003597395.2. Lineage (NCBI taxonomy): Eukaryota > Metazoa > Chordata > Testudines > Testudinidae > Chelonoidis > Chelonoidis abingdonii. The sequence continues at coordinate 147,766,126 of NC_133771.1, forward strand.
GAAAACATTTATACATGCTTGTGCTCCACACCCTTCACTTCCTCACCCTTGTGTCCCGCCCCGACACAAAGTGGTGGGACCTCCTGCCACCTCTGTAGGGTGAGGAGCACCAATGGGCCAGCCTATATTCCACCCTAGTCCCGAGTCCTGCTGGGGATATGAGTTGGCAGCTCCTTCACAGGGCCATGAGCACGGGCATGTACTTGGCGCAGTTCACCCCCATCCCAGACACCTGCCCCTTCTGCAGCATGAAGGAGACCCTGGTGCACGTTTACCTGGAGTACGCCAGGTTGCAGCCCCTATTCCGGCTCCTCTTAGATATCCTGTTACATTTTTGGTTGCACTTTTCCCCTCACCTTCTTATTTATGCACTCCTATCCGTGGCCCCAAAAAGTCACAGGATCTCCTAGTCAGCCTCCTCCTGGCCCTGGCTAAAATGGTCATCTATAAAACCAGGGAGAGGAGGTTGGCCAGTGGGGTCTCCTGTGACTGTGGGGTCTATTTCCAATCCTCCGTCTGTTCACGCGTCTGGGCAGAGTTCCTCTGGGCAGTGTCCACTGGCTCCCTTGACACCATCAAAGAGCACTGGGCATTATCTGGGGTTCTCTCTTCAGTGTCCCTGTCAGGTCCCCTTCATTTGACCCTTTGACCTCACTCTTGTCCGTATTATCTTATTAGTTGTTCCCTGGAATCATTTGGCTTCCAGGTCCTGTGAATCCTCCCCTTAGGCTAGGGGGAGGTCTTTTAGCAGTGGGCGGGCTCCTCCTGCCCACATCCTGGATCCCAATCGGATAGACTTGGGCAGAGACCATTTGGTGTGCAAAGTCTCACAGATGAAGTTGTCTGTGGGCATGGAGTGAACTGCTCAGTACTGGGGCTGATGGTCAGAGATCAAAAGAGCCCAGACCAGGTTAAAACTACCAAGTCAGAGACCTTTACAAAAATGAAAGCATGAGGTGAGAATCAGGTCAGGCTGGACCAGGGTCTTTCACACGAGGTCAGAAATTATCTTAACTCAGAGACGTAAACAGAATCAGTATCAGGAGCCATGCTTAGGTCAAGAGCTAGCAGTCTGGGATCAAGGCAAGTCACGGCATGCAGGCGGAGGCACACCAGAGGTGTATAATGCTCAGACAACTCACACAAATGGCTTCTCAGTTTATATCAGGAGCACCAGATATTCAGGGAATTGCACGGGGCTGTCATTCATGTCCCTTAGGGGCAGGACTTTCTGCAGGGCTTAGCCTCTCAATACCCCTTAGTGGCAGCCTTGCCTGGACCCTGGTAGCAATGAGAAAGCAGTGCCTGCCTTAAATCCCAGAGAGCCCTAGTTCTAGGCCCATGGGCTCTTACAGGAGGTTGCAATGTCCACCTCCCTGCATGAGGAAGAGAAGTGGTAGCAAGGGTATAATACTGCCTAAAAGATCTGCAGCACTAGCTGAGGAGAGGGAATAGCTAGGGGATGGAATATATACAATACATAATTTCTGAGTAAGCTTTGCTAGCTGCTACCTATCCTTTCTCACGGTGAATTCAGTCTAGGGTAGAAGATAGTATAATTTACACCTGCCCTCAGTAGCTTGGGTGAATTTAGCCCACAAAATAATACTACCATCATTTAAAATTAGTAAAGCATGAATGTTTGCAACACTCAAGAAAGAGATAGTGCAAAATAGTATTATATTGACCTAAGCTTATTTTGAGATGGTTGAACCTCAAGCAGTTCAAGTTCTATGCCAGCATAATAGAAATGAGGAAAGCAGTAACTAAATCGTTGGGAAAATAACAGAAAATATTTTTTTATTATCTAATAGGGAAATAAAGCTTAAGGACTAAAATCTGCCCTTATATTCTCAGGAAGATTCAGTCTAACATCAGTGGGAACTGTTTATACTGAGGGCAATATTTGGCCCTGATGCTTCATTATTATCCTGGCAATATGGTCCATAACATCAGACAAATTATATTTGTGGGCTGTTACTCAGATTTGTTAGATGTCATTTGTGTTGTTTTTATATGTTTATGTAGCACAAATGTAGGATGATGTTTTGGTTTTTGAATTACTAATAATGATGAATGTTAGCCAATGTAATTGGTAATCTCATACCTGTTAAAATTATAAACTATCCATTGTTAGTATAATGCCACAAACAGCCCGTACAATCAAGATTAGAGCTGATCAAAAAATCAGAATATCCATCCCACAGGCAATTCTGAGATTTTTTTTCATCTTGAATTGGGACAAAAATTAGAAATATCTAAATTTTTGTGGAACAAAAAGTTCCAAAATATTTCTATTCAGAAATGTCAAAAGGTTTTATTTTGAAATATTCAAATGAAACAAAACATTTTGACATGCCCTACTGAAAACATCTTGTTTTGGGTAAATTCAGCATTGAAACACATCCATCTGAGCTGCTGCAGAGTTTCATTGGAGTTGTAGCTCAGGTATCTCAAGTCACCATTCTCCTCTAAAGATTACACCTCCCATGATGCATCATAGTCACAAAACTCCCATATGCAACATAGTCAGAAGGGAGCCAGAGAACATGGGAGAAGTAGTCAGACCAAGAGGAACAGAACACAGAGGAGAATGGAGGCATAAGGCACGTAAACTCCAACTCCCAGGAAGAACTGTGGCAGCTCAGGTGAACACAGATTACTGTTGATCTGACCTGAAATGAAACATTTTGATTCAGTTTGGATTCCGAACAACCTGACCCAAAATGAAGTATTTTGATTTTCCCAATAGAAAATCTAATCACACTCTATACTGACTGCAAGTGATGAAGCTCTATGGATAGTGCAGTGTCTTGATCTTATTACAGCACAGGGCCACGATAAATAGGAATTGCACTACACAATAAGTCAGTAGTGATGGTATGAAACAACTGTCAAAGTATGGCTCTGTACCCTAATGCAAATAAGTACATGGATTCAAAACAAACAATACAACCATCTCAGTAATCCATGTGCTGTTCAAGAGAGCTGAGATCTTAAACTTGGTCTCAAGTGTCCAAGCTAGAATGGCCCACGTGTGCTGTGAAAGCTGCATGCTCAGCAGGCAACATAACATACTGCTTTCTTCTGACTTCCCCTATAGCAAGATGAGGTGACAGAGGAGGACAACTGCAGAAGCTACTCTAGCTATAGACAAACTAGGCAGCTGCCCACAGCGGCAGAGATGGCAAGACCAAACCTGAATGGCACTGTGACCCTGTGTACCACATTGCAACATCACTCTCTGAAATTTGGCCTGGCTGCCTCCCATCATGACAGAGAGGCAGCCAGCCAAATCTGAGCGAGTGGCACTCTAAGAGCCCCATAACTGCCAATCCATCAGAAGGCTCACAGCATTCCCTCAGAAAGTCTGACACTCTCCCCTGCTGCCCCTGGTTGAGAACTTCTGTTCTACAGAGTTGGAAGGTGTGACACTCTGAAGTTTTGCCTAGGGCACCAGATTGTCATGAGTGGATTCTGGGAAGACATGACTCAATTCCTCTAAATGGAGATCCTCAGAGCTCTATTGAAAGCCCAGGGGACACCGCATGTCTGATCCTCCCAACAACAACAAAAAACCAACAAAGCAGAAATGTGGCAGGTACCAGTGCAACAATTTGTCATCTCCAAGCATGCACTAGCCACAGACTTTCTGGGCAAAGTAGGTATTTTAATAGAGTACCTGCCCGTTGGCATGTCCTCTGCAGCACTGACACCTTAGAAGCACAGCTTTGGCCCAGACTTGGCATTTCTGGAAGTGACACTAGAGCTAAGTAAATGCTTATTCACTCAAATGTTTCTGATAGTACCACCTTCCAGAGGGTTTGCTTTGGCACATGACTTTTCACTGTGGCATCTGCTGGTAATGCCAGAAGCAAACGAAAAGCGCACCCGCAGACGCACTGTAGATGGTACTAGCAGGCATTTTGTTATCCATAAAATGACTGCAGTAATTCCAAGTACTGGATGCACCTTCTTCTTCAACACTATCTTCTATTTGTGCTCCACTGCCAACTCATTTAAAAAACATCCACAGCTAATCAAACTTTTTTTGTTTTGTTTTGGCTGCTTCCTTATCAAAACTTTACAAAACTTTAATTTCAGCCTCATGAGCCCTGCAGCTGTAAATTAACTGAATAACATTTACAAACATTATGCACTGATAAAGCACTTTAAAGGCTTTTCCCTATTCAGTTGACTTAGCTGCTTGGAATGACAGTTTTGCTTGACATGAGTTCAGAGCCTCTGGAAATCTTCCTAATCCCACTCTCCAGGCCTTGTGCCTATTCATGGAACCATGTTAACCTAAATCCAGAAAGTAATAAACCTCAAATGGGCTTAAGCACTCAGAAATATCCCCTGACATTGCTTCCACACTCATTATATTGCAGGCATCTTTTTGCACTGGAAAATTCTAGCTCAGAAGACCTAAACAGAAACGGATGAAGTCCCCAAAGTTATTAACATTCAATAAAATATCTAATTTAAGATTATTGAGGGTTGAAGCATTAGTGAGAAATATGTTTATTGCAGTCAGCCAGTCTGCTTATGTTTTAGTGCAACATTCCAGTGTCGGTTTTCAACTTGAATGTTTTCAGTACAGCTGTGGGATAAAATTTTTACGATTAAAAGGAGCAAAAAAATTTTTTTCCATATAATCACAAATAAAATTCCTGATCCTGTACATTTCTGATAAGTGATACAAGCTACAAAAGTGAGATCTTGGAAGAGTGTTGCCGTTTTCATAATGTAATAAAAATCCTGCAATGATAAATAATAATTAACAGTGTGTAATAAGCATGTCAGAAAAACAAAGTTTATATTTCCAATATCACTGCTTTTATAATTTACACTCAAGTAAAGGAGAAAATCCCTGGAAATATTCATTTTTAGGAGGGGGTTCGCAAGACTAGTGAAAGGGGTTCACAGGTTGTTAAAGTTTGGAGACCACTGACCTAGAGTATAGAAACCATGTCTCCCCAAGAACAGACAGAGCCAATGCAGTGCTAATCCAGTGAATCCTTATCAAAGATCAAGGCAAGCTCCATTACAAAGAGTAAAAGCAGACCTGGAGAAAAAGTGTGGCAGTAAGGAGCCCAAAACTAGGTCTGAAGTAAAGCAGATGGTAAAATGTCATTTCCCACCCAACTCAACCATGAACTGTAATAGCCATGATGTTACAGTTCTCTCTCATGAGCCAGAGTAGTTTGTAACATAACTCAGGACCTTATCCTCCAAAGGCTTATGCATGTGCTTAAGTGACTTCTGTGCACAAGACTCAGAGTTAAGAATGAGAACTCCTAATCTATTTTCTTTTGTGTCCCAAAACAGGTCTTTTAACTAAGTCTCCAGAAATGGAGGATCATTTTACCAGTCAAAGGTACCACTTACTGGGCCAATTTCATTCCCAATATAACTCCAGTGAGGCACAGAAATTACATCAAGGATGAATTTGATACATCAGCTGCAGCTTCAGTAATAAAGTGAGAATACAGAAAATTACTGGCAAAGCTAATTGCTTTGTGTACATAGTAAGCAAATTTAATGCCTTTCTAAAGCTGTTTCAGTAGGAAAATCTCTTTTTAAAGTTATTCATGAATAGTACTGCTTCTTGATTAATGAGATGTAATTCTGTAAGATCAGCTATTTTTAAAACTACTAGAATAGGAACCTACTTTCTTGGCATTATTTTGTTTCTCATCTAAATAAAATGGTATCTCTTCACTGCTTTATAAACCATGAACTGGTTACCACTGCACTTTGTAAATTCAGTTGCAGGTAGAAGTGTATGAAATATTCAGCATAAAATTAAAGATAATTAATCTGTCTGGTTTTGAGTTCATGGGACTTCCATGAACATGCAGAGTATCAAGCAAAATGCAAAGACTTTAGCAGTATCTGTTTCCATGTCAATACATTTCTCTTTGGCGAGACCTTGTGGACTTAAAAGCTACCCCACAATTACTGTATATTTCAAATGTACAGCTGTAATACAACATTCTTCCAGTAATGTCACCTGCATTTCAACACCTGGCAAGTAATAACTTAGTCTTGATTTAGATTTGTGTATTTATATTATTTTAGCTTGAATAAGTAAGCACACTTTTAATTTTATTAAACTACATTTGATAATAGTTTTTCTTTTGTCTAAAATAACAACATAAAACTGATCTGGAATTTTAGCCTTTAACCCAATCTCCTTGCTTCCCCATCTGTTTAAACACAATGTAGACTATTTGCAGACATCTCCATATAGAACAATGAGGTAAAAACCTGTGCAAATACTAGTGCATAACAACGGCATCAGGTACCTGTATTTTTACCTATGTACAATAACACTGCATCAAAATTCTGCAGACCTCCCCCTGTGTATTATAGATGTATCCCTATAAAATACAGGTTTTTAAGAAGTTCTTTGCACTAATCTATTTTCTATTTGGCAGGCATCCACAACATACAAAACAATTGCCACAATAGATACTAATCAGCACAATTTCTAGGACATTTACCATAAAGTGAACTATCTAGAAGTGGTTTCTTCCTTTCAGGTTTGAAGCACACTGGCAGGGCAATATGGAGAAACTTGCACAGCTGCTACCCTAGCCAATTGTACAATGCCTTATATGGAGAGGAAATACCTTTGTGATCTCTTACATACCAGGGCAAGAGGTTAAGTTTTCATATTGTTCTTTGCTTGATGAGTGAACACACAATTATCCAGCTCTGTTTAAAATCCAGTATTTGAATCTGCAGTAATAAGTGGGCTGACAAATTTACCTTAATAATGAGCTCAACTGCAAAAAGTATGTAAAAGTTCACAAGATGTGGGAAAACTTTTCTCATTTTTACCCATTCTAAGCGTACAGCCAAAAAAAGTAATAAAAACCAATCTAAAACATCTTACAAACATAACAGCAGCAGTTGTAAGTTTTGTTTCAGCTACAGATAAAGTTGTAAGTACAAATAAGTTGCAAGTTCTTAAGCTTTGTTAACATCAAAAAAGCATGACTGTAATTTTTGTAATATTTAATCAAGTAAAATCTGTAAATGAAATTTTGGAATAAAAAATTTACAAACCTTAAAATATAATCAAGTATCTTTTTCTTTTCCTTTTTCTAAATGCTTAAACGAAAATAAAGTTTTTTGTTAGTAAAGTAGTTTTACAAACAAATGTCCAATCTTAGATGGAATTGGTCCATAAAAGAAAGGAATTATGTTGTAATAATTATGTCAACAAATTTACTCTATGCATAAGCTCTACTGCAAAAAATATGTAGAAGCTCATAAAATGTCACAGTAACCTATAGTAACAAATGTTAACAAAAAAGTACAGAAAAACAAAACACCTAAATTAGTCTAAACAAAAAGTTCCACGAATATAACTCAAAAACTGTTAAAATCATGCTTACTAAACAAAAAATGTAAAGTCCAAAAATCAGTATACCCAAATTGGTGTATCAAAAATGAAGCCCATTCTACCCATCACTCCCTTTTAAAGTCCTTCAAGAAAAAGATTTTTGGGAAAAGGACAGAAAAGCAAATGAAAGCTACTGGAGCAAGCTTCATCTCCACGGTTGCCATCCACACCGTTCCCTGGAACCCCAGGCCTCCATCACCCTGATCATAAAAAGTGTCCTGAACAGACCAAGCTAAAACGAGAGGGATCCAAATACTAATCATTCCTACCAGCTCCTGCTAAATCCCAGCCATCACTTGAAATGAAATGGAAGCAGAAGTAGCAACAAGAGCAGCTCCAGTTCATCTCAACAAACTGCTTCTCTACCCAAAGGGAGCATATCTACTACCATCTAAAAGACTGTCAAACAAGGGGATTTTTTTCCTTCTAAAACTCTCTCCAGCTAAAGGGAGAAAGAACAAATATTGTTGTTAAAATGAAAGTCTATTTAATACTTTACATTTCAAATGCTTTAACCATTTTTCCTTCTTTCCTGTATCTTTAATAAAAGGTTAAAAAAAATTATGGTGGGTTTGCTGTAAGACTAAGCAAGTTAAGGTCTCTGTACACCAAACCCCAAACCTTGTTTAACACTCTTTGATGCTGACCAGTAACTAAGTTATATTAACACATTTAGCCCATGTATTCAATCTAAATTAATACAGCCCCTCTTGCAGTGAATTCCACAGGTTGACTAAATGGAAAAGTTCCCAGTGGCTTCACTAGGAGCAAGAGCAGGCTCTTGGGCACTAGGAAAATACTCCTCCATAACCGATATGACGACGACTTTAAAAATCAAACAAAGTTTTCTAAGGTCAGCCTCCTTTTCTGCCTGGGAAGAGGGGATGAAAAGTTTTGGAAGTCCACTAGGGACCTTGACATGCAAATTTCATTTACCTGGGACAACTTTACATACACAGAAATAAGTGGCAAAAGAAATCTTAAAATAGATATGATATGATATGATATATATGATATGATATATACCAAAGTGTTGAAATGCAGCAGTTGGAAATTGTAGAACAAATAGAATCTTCTGTATATCTAGGAAACTTAATCACTGCTTCCATCAAGGATGAGGTCAAAAGAAGATTTGCTTTAGCTCAGTGGTCCCCAACCTTTTCGTCTGGCAGGCGCCAGACGAAGTACCATGGTGGGGGTGGAGCATCCGCTGACATGCTGCCGAATTTCTGCAGCGTTTCGGCAGCAACGCCTCTTGATGATGTCACTTGTCGGTGGTAAGTCATGTCATCGAGAGGCGTCATCACTGAAACGCCACAGAAATTCGGTGGCATTTCGGCGGATGCTCCACTGCTGGCCAGGATGCGGGCGCATTTAGATGGCATCGTGTTGGGGACCCCTGCTCTAGCCACAAGCGCTGTGCAGAAACTGACAGAATTGTGGCTGATAGAACATTATGTGTGGTACTAAAGTGAAATGTATCAAATCACTCTACTAACTGTATTACTTTATTGTCTGGAAGGAGCCACATTAAATGGAGAAGGCTGGAGGCAGCAGAGATGAGAGTTCTTTAAAAGATGGCAGATGTAAAGTGGAGTGATTTAAAAAAAATTAAGAAGTGAGAAGGAGAGTTGGATGCATAAAAAGCAGCAAAATCGTGATGGAAAGACTATCCAGGGGGATTCTGCATCCATGAATTCACAGATTCCAAGACCAGGAGGGACCATTGTGATATTCTAGTCTGAACTCCTGTCTATACAGGCCATAGAACTTCTCCAGAATAATAATTAACAGCATTCTACAGTGGCCCAAAGGTAGTCTTTTGGGGCCAGGCTGGAAGAATGGCTACCGTGTGACAAGGTATATCCACTGATCAAACCTTTCTGTCCAGGTACAAAAAAGGTTTGCAGCAAGTGGAATAGTCCGCTAGTCCAGGGAATAGCAGCAGCTGAACTGATGCTCTGCACTCTACCTCTGCAGCAGGGCTGAAGTGGGAGGGAAAATGTTTCATCTTCTCAACCTATGTGCAAGTCCATTTAGCATAATTTGTTTACTTGGCTTTGTAAATGTGACCAGGATTTGGACAGAAATCTCCTAACACATGTTTTTGTAACTCTTGACAAGATACTCTTGACATTATATATATGTTGGAACTGACTTTTTTTTTTAAATGTGGTAACGTTTTATATGATCCAACATGAATAACATTGAAGGAAAGCTGAGTTTCCTCATTATTACTCACCACACCTCATTAATATTTTGAAAACAAAGAAAGCTGAATACTATGGCTAGCAGATAATTTATCTAAATGTTCTGATCAATTCAGTATTCCTGCGGTAAGATTAGCACATACTGCTTTGGAATATAAAGTGCTTTTCTGAATGAGATGTAATATATAACATTTTATTTATATTATGATGACAATAGAGCCGTTTGAAAAATTTTCAGTGGAATAGTTTTCCATCTGGAAATGCACTTTCATCTAAATCAAAAAGATTTGTGGGAACATGCCAATTTTGATAAACTTTTCAACAAAAAAAGCTTAAATGAATCATTTCTCATTTTGTTTTAATAATGTTGAAATATTTTGTTTCAGTAAAGTAAAAAGGTTTTGTTTGGGTTTTATTGCTTTGATTCATTTTGTTTAGACTTTATATTATATTAAACATTATTTGTATTATATTATGCAAATACATATTTAATATTATATATTGTCATATTTTGACATCATCAAAACAAAATGTGTTTACCTTACCAAAATGTTCAGATGCTTCCAAACCAAAATGTTTCGCCAGTCTGAGAGAAATTTTGACTTTCATTCTGATTCACAGTACAAATTTTGAAATGCTGCAATTTCCCACAGAAAGGAAATTCCATTTTCCAATCAGGTCTAGTGAACAGTTAGTTGCATTATTGACAACTTGTTCAGGTCTCAGTACCTTCAACAGTAATTAATACCAAGTTCTTCTCACTTGAGGATCAACACTTACAGTTCTGGGTGTCAACTTCAAAAGGGAACAGGAGCATGAGATAAAAGAAATATATTCTGGAATGGAATTGATGGGATTATGATGGATTAATAAACAATTGTTGATTTGGTTGCATGATATCAAAAACTTATTAGAGTTGCCAGTAACCCCACAAGGGATATGAGCATAAACACTCATAATAAAAGTGGATCAACTAAAAAGGCCCTTGTTTCCAACCAAACTTTTCTTTTTTTTTTTTTTGGATGTTGTAAATTTATGAAGTGAAATACCTCTAAAGAGCATTAACAATGTAGGGCTATGTAACAGAGTGCTACAAGCCTAGAGTCAACCCAGCACTCTGGTCACTAAGATACTAGCTAGTCCCCCAGGAGTGGACTTAAAATTGTGAGAGACATTCTCAATGGTTTAATTAGGCAGAAGGCTGATAAGAGCTAATAAGAAATCAGTTGCATGGACAACTTCCAGTTCCTGTGCTTGGTTTAAATAGAACCAGAGAAGCAATCAGGAACCCTAGAATTCCACCAATCAGATCCCAGGACCAGAGTCCTCTGTTGGAGTTGAGCTAATTCTGTCACTGGGTGACAGGTTGGAATTTACTGGCTCCAAATAGCCCTGTGGATTGTGGTTCAAGATCCTGACAGGTATTTCTCTGGAGTTCTTTATCTGTCCCATGGTCTGCAGAATTACACCATCCCCTCTCCCACCCACTGATTTTACTTCCTGGACAGAGCTCAGTTCTCCTTCCCAACTAACCAGCCTACAATCCCTGGCTAACAGAAATACAGATAACATTCAGAGAGTATACAATAGTCTCAAGATATGCCTATGCTCATCATATCTTTCACAACAATAGGTCAGGTCACCTTTGTGAGAAAAGCAGTTGTGGCTGTCATCTCCATTAAGATTTTAATATAAAACAGAATAAAAGGGTTTTGCTGTTTTAAATTTTAGCTTTCGCAACTGTCTCAATATATTTGATTTTACACTGTATTTTCGAGAGCTTAAAATCATATAAAAATAATTGTGTATTAATGATTTCGTTGATAAGCAATTCTGAGTAGCACTGGTTTTCTGATCTACCATTCCTTAAAAATATTTTAGACAAATATTTAGACAAATAAGGACATCTGATATAAAAAATCTAGTATTTTTTCAAGTAGCCAATATCATTTTTTGCAGATAACTATCAATTATCATCTCTACAATACACAAATTACAGATAGCAGATTAAAAGTATTAAAAATATATTTTTTAAAACAGATTAAAGCCATCAGAACTTGAAACTCTGAAAGTTGTGAAATGGAGAGTCATCTTATTTGCTTGTAACTGATAAATTATTATGGCTCAACACATCTGCTATGGATTTCCATGAGTAGTTGCTAACCATTAATCCTGTTCAGTGCTAATGGAAAATCCCTAAGTGCCATGTAATTTTCAACAAATGTATAGAGTCACTATTAACTAATTCTGTATGTCAGTTAAAATTGATGCATTAACTTTGCCAAAAGTTAATATAATATAAAATATATATGTGACATCCTGGCCATACTGAAGTCAAAACTTCCATTGACTTCAAGAGGGCCAAGGTTTCACCCTATATTTTTTTAATCCTAGGAAGGTTATATTTTGTAAACAATTTTTGTAGTATCCTGAGAATTATACAACCAACTCTAAGACAGTACAATGAGATATTTCACAGCCTAATTCAGCAGAGCCAACCAACAAAACTAAACAGAAGGCAGAAAATGAGATTTTCTTGGAATTTTTACAGTTAAAACACTGGGATGCAGTGCAATAACCAGTCTCATTAAAGGGGAGGGCAGCAAATAAAATATCTGCGATATGAAAAGGGGAGCTCTGTGTGGTCGTCATAACAGAACTTGGTTGAGTTGCTTTGCTCCCCTAAGTCATACTGATATTTGAAAACATGTATGGCAGGAGTCAAGTAGATGCAATCAAATGAAATAATTGCATCAAATAAAATCAAGAAGAAACTGCAGTGAGCACTTGCTATAGCTCTCCAGAAATGTAAAAAAATAAAAAAAATTCCTTGGGTAGCTAAGGAGGTGTTTGAAACCACAGAATACTAGAGAACTTACAGGAGGCTGACGTTGGAATTAATTAGTATTTGTAAAGCACTAAAAAAAATCTCAGTATTATTATTATACTATTCCCAGTATCTGGGACAAATACAGCCAAGCATAGGTGGAGAGAAGGGATTCTTAAATTAAGCTGAAAACAATTTAGTGATCCAAACAGAGGTCTAATTATAACTCCAGTGAGTGTGTGTGTTGGGGGTGGGGGAGGGTTATAAACTACACCTAAATATAGGTGTCTCAATTCTTTATGAAAAGCAGCATCAGGACACTTTAAATCTAATTACATTTCTGTATAGGAAAGCACTGTGTCTAACTTCTTGTCCATCTGCAATTGTTTTGCAAAGTGTTCTGAAGTTTTTCTTTGAACAGTTACTAACAGTTGACCTGACAGTGAGCGAGTAGATATTATTGCTTCTATTACAGACACTTTGGACCAGATCTTCATGGCATCCACAAAGATAAAGAGGGGAATGGGAGTTGCTGCAGTGCCAGGCCAATCTATAGAAGTAAGAGAGCAGCTCCAATGATTGTACTGACGTGTTGGGTGCACTGAATCCAGCTTAGGTACTGTGCAAGGGGGTAAGGTTCAAATACTAAACTCCCCTTATAAAGAAGAACCAGAACAATTCTACTGGAACTGAAACTGTCATCTCCACAGGGAAAAAAGAGTATTTGCCCTGTAATTATTATTATAACCCTCAGTGGGTATTTTGCATCTTCTGGTCACATCCATATATTACACAATTCTCTTGAAAATCTATTTTCTGTTTCCCAGACAGGGAAAATACAAGATTTAGAACTACCTGAGATATAGGTAATGCCATCTTAGGAACAATGGAAAGCCAATTATCCTGGAGAGACAAAAGAAGTGCTTAGGGCTACGGAACAAAATAACACTAGCAAACATTATCCTGCAGATGTCATTCATTTTCAGACAGTGAAAGTTGTGAGAAAGCTACCCACCATGAAATGGGCATAACAAATCTGTGCTTAACAAGCTTAATACAAAAAACGTGAACTTCATTATCTTACACTTACACTTCAATAAGACTTTCTGTACATTAACGCCAATGGCCAGAGACCCACAGGATCGGCAACCCAAACCTCAGCAGGCTGTTGAAAGGTAATCTTGTCTTCAGAGTACCACCTGCTGTACATATTTTGTTTTGCCCTTAAGCAGATAAAGATGGAGGAAATAAATTTGGTCTTTCCTAATTTGAAGCTCTATATTATTACAATGCTTGTGAAGGGATGGGCAAGCGGAAAATACCTTCAAACCCATGGGGCTGATTACTTCTGAAACAGCAATAAAATATCTAAAGCAAGTATCTGTTACGGACATTTAGTCTCAAGGTTAATAAAACCTGTCCTCTATAACAAACCAAATGATTATCAATGACATTAGAAACAAATTGCCTTCTGCACTCAGCCATATTTTTAAAAGCTTTATTCAGGGGAAGTGAAGAGTGACAAGAAGTCGTAACATTTCAGTATACCGTGAGATGCCTTTTTATAGTCTTTATAATCAGCTTTGTGCTGGCATGAACAAAGCAGGTCATGTTTTGCATTCAGTTCCAGATATATGCATTCATAAATGTGATCCTGCAATCCTTTGTCTGCCCCAGGTTCTCAAGGTTTGAACAACCCAAGAACTGGATTCAGGGTCAGCTCACACAATTGTGTGGTACAGTAATTCCTCACTTAAAGTCGTCCCAGTTAACATTGTTTTGTTGTTATGTTACTGATCAGTTAGGGAACATGCTCGTTTAAAGTTGTGCAATGCTCCCTTCTAACGTTGTCTGGCAGCCGCTTGCTTTGTCCACTGCTTGCAGGAAGTGCAGCCCATTGCAGCTAGCTGGTGGGGGCTTGGAAACCAGGGTGGTCCAGCAGCTCCCCACTCCCCTAAGTTCCCTGTGCTGCAGCCGTCCAGCAGGCTAGCAATTGCAGCTATCCCTCCCACCACTGCCATGTGCTACTCCTGCCCTCTGCCTTGGAGCTGCTCCCAGAGACTCCTGCTTGCTGTGCAGGGGGGAAAGTGGGGGATGGCTAATGTCAGGGTGTCCCCCCCTCCCCCCTGCTCCTGCATCTCGCTTACCCTTTCTCCAAATAGCCAAATAGAGCAGGGAGAGGACACGAATGGAGAGAGAGAGAGAACTTGGGGCAGCAGCTGCTGTCTCAGCTTCCTGATCCACTTAAAAAGACAATGCACTTAAGAGTGGCTCATCTTACTTAAAGGGCAGTGTGCATCTCTCTCTCTCTCCCCCACACATAAGGTGTGTGTGTCTGTCTCTGTGTGCTCTGTGGTCTCCCACCCCGCCTGTCCGTGCTGCCTTGATGAGAGGCTACATTAACAACGTGTTAACCCTTGAAGGCTCAGCCAAGTGCTAGTTCATAATTTAGCAGCAAGGAAATATCCCTCCCTCTTCCACCCTCTAACTTCACCACCTCAACCAAGCTTCACAATCATCATAGCTGGGAACACTATTAAATTGTTTGTTTAAAATGTATACTGTGTGTATATCTATATAATATATAGTTTTTGTCTGGTGAAAAACTTTTCCCTGGAACCTAACCCCCCTATTTACATTAATGCTTATGGGGAAATTGGAATTGCTTAATATCGTTTTGCTTAAAATCTCATTTTTCAGAAACATAACTACAACATTAGGCAAGGAGTCTCTGTATTAGGAAGAGTGAGAGATACCCCTCATTGTTCCTTTAGCAAGGCTGCCATTGCCCAGAAGAGATTTTCTGAATGGGGGAAGCAGGAAGGAGAGGAGGATCTGGTAGAAGAAAAAAAAGAAAAGGATAAAGATGTGCTTGTCGCACAATTGACTGGCTGTGAAGGCAGTGTCCCAGTCTTGAAGTAGTTAGTTTTAGAGCCTGGGGCCTGATTCTCCTCATACTTACACTGGTGTCATTCGGGAATAATCCAATTGAAGTCAACAGAGTTAAACTGGTGGAAGTAAGAGGGGAGTCAGTTCCTGAATTTGGGAGGTCAGGAACCAATTCTCTTTTATTCGCCAGTTTATGGCTGTATCAAGGCTAGAGTTGGGGGTTTGGTTCAACAATATAAAAATATCACAAGCTGTTCATGTGGCATTTCATCCCAAAACAGCTACAATATCTTCAGAACAGAAGTCAGTGTGAGATGTCCACTCTCATGAGCTGCATCAGAACCGGATCCAGAAAACAGACCCCTTCTGCAATTTGGATCTGAGTCCCAAATAAAACTGTAGGATGGCAGAGAGGAAGCGGAAAGGCTGGCAGCTGTGGGGATTTCAGTCCAGCCTCTCTCCTTCCCCAAAACATGTAGGCAAAGAGATAGATTGATGGAGGTTGGATTTGAACCTCCCAGATCTGCCAGCTTCTAACCCCCACCCTACAGTTTTGTTTTAGGGTCAGATCTGAAATCCAAAAAGGGACCTCTCTAATAAGTGAGTGTGTGTTTTTGGAGCATTCCAATCATTTCCAAATAATGAGGGACTAAGTAGAGGATGAACCAGGATTAAATGGGAAGGAGGAGTCATAGTTGGCCTCTGACATTATTCAGCTCCTAATTCCCGTTGGGGGCTGACAGTCAGGGGAGATCTAGGCTACATCTACACGACAAGCTAGGGGTGTGATTCCACTGCCCATGTACACATACACATACTCACTGAGTAGCTCAGTGAGAACTAACATGAGCAGAAATAGCTGTGTAGTGGCAGTAGCATGGACAGTGGTAGTGGAACCATGGCTGAGCTGTGCTGAATACAAACCCATATGAAAACCTGGGGTACATGCTTAGGTAAGCCATGCCTCTGCTGCCACTGCCTGTGCTACTCTGGCTACATTACTATTCATAATCACACTAGCTCTCATTGAGTTACCACAAGTAGGTGTACATGAGCAGGAGAGTCACACCACTATATCATGTGTAGATATCCCCTGAGATACAGATACAGGCAGTGGCAGTAGGAGATTTGATCACAAACTACACAGTGCCAGGTTATTTTCCAAGAATATTGAGAAAGAATTCTGTTGCCAGACACAGCCTGGTGAACCAGATGTCTCTTTCTTGTAGAACAGAAATATAGCAAGACATACAGATCATCTGATGATTTTAGTGTGCATAAAGAAAACAATGTACACAGGAGGCCATGTTAGCCTGCTTTACCTCCAGACATGCTCAAGGAGTGCAAAATCTCGTTCTTTGGCGGTCCTCCCTTCCGCATAATATACAAGAAAGAAAAGGCCCTTTCTCTTTTCATGTGCACAGCCGCAGGAGAAACCACAATTAGTCTATACATCAAGGCTATACTTTTTCTAAACAGAATGGAACAAATTCTGCCCTAGATGTAACTGAAAGTAGAATATGGTCCATTTATTTCAATGGATATTGGGCAGAATATGCTCCTTTGTGTTTAGAAATAATATTGACTGTACAGTACAAGCTAGATTTTGGCTTCACTGTGGTTGGATGAGTGTCAGGGCAGAATCTAGCCCCAGGGAAGAAATTATATACATGTAACTGCAGAAAGAATTTGGGCTGAATTTTAATGATCTCTTACAACATTTGTTAACTCTTTTTGCTTAACAATCTGTTTCACCTTGCATTTAGCTGTGATATTCTGAGTACTTTTTCCAGACCAGAAGATGATGTCTGTGCAAACTTGAAAGCTTTTCTCTTTCATCAACAGAAGTTGGCCCAGTAAAAGATATTACCTCACCTTGTCTCTCTAATAAAATTAACATTGTACACATGAAATGGATTAAAAACTGGCTAACTGGTCATTGTAATGTAATTGTAAATGGAGAATCATCATTGAGCAAGATTGTTTCCTGAGGGATCCTGCAGGTATTGGTTCTTGGCCCTACGCTATTTAACATTTTATCAATGACCTGAAAGAAAATAGAAAATCATCACTGATAAAGATTACAGATGACACAAAAATTGGGTAAGTGGTAAATAATGAAGAAGACGGGTCACTGATTCAGAGTGATCTGGATTGTTCGGTAAACCGGGCCCAAACAATGTGCATTTTAATATGGCTAAATGTAAATGTATACATCCAAGAACAAAGAATGCAGGCCATGTTTACATAATGGGGGATTCTCTCCTAAGAACCAGTGACTCTGAAAAAGATTATCCAAATCTTGTTGTAGTGGATAATCAGCTGAAGATGAGCTCCCACTGTGATTCTGTGACCAAAAGAGCCAATGTGCTCCTAGGATGCATACACAGGGGAATCTTGAGTAGGTGTAGATGAGTTATTTTGCCTCTGTATTTGGCACTGGTGTGACTGATGTTGGAATACTGTGTCCGGTTCTGATGCCCACAATCAAGGAAGATGTTGATAAACTGGAGAGGGTTCAGAGAAGAGCCAAGAAAATGATGAAAGAATTAGAAAACATGCCTTCTGGTGATAAATTCAAAGAGCTCAATCTATTTAGCTTAACAAAGAGAAAGTTAAGCAGTGACTTGATGAAACTCTGTAAGTAACTATGTGGGGAACAAATATTTACTAATGGGCTCTTTAATCTAGCAGAGAAAGGTATAATATGATCTAATGGCTGGAAGTTGAAGCTAGACAAATTCAGAATGGAAATAAGGTGTAAATTTTTAACAGTGAGAGTAACTAACCATTAGAACAACTTACTAAGGGTCAAGGTAGTTTCTCCATCACTGACAATTTTTAAATCAAGATTGGATGTTTTCCTAAAAGACATGCTCTAGAATTTACTTTGGAGAAGTTCTATGGCCTGTGTTATACAGGAGGTCAGACTAGATGATCACAATGGTTCCTTCTGGCCTTGGAATCTGTGAATCTATATCAGAGGTCGGCAATCTTTCATATATGGTGTGCCAAGTCTTCATTTATTCACTCTAATTTAAGGTTTCGCGTTCCAGTAATACATTTTAATATTGTTAGAAGGTCTCTTTCTATAAGTCTATAATATATAACTAAACTATTGTTGTATGTAAAGTAAATAAGGTTTTTTAAATGTTTAAGAAGCTTCATTTAAAATTAAATTAAAATGCAGAGCCCCCTGGACTGGTGGCCAGGACCCAGGCAGTGTGAGTGCCACTGAAAATCAGCTCACATGCTGCCTTTGTCACGCGTGCCATAGGTTGTCTACCCTGATCTATATTCAGACTCCTAGCTGCACTCCTGCTGATCAATATTGCCACTTCTCTGCTGCTAGAAATAATAGCTGCAAATTAATGTTCACTATTTTTCAAAGCATTCTTCAGCCTAAATAATTACATACATAGTATCATTCTTTTCTATCAGGTAAATAATAAGGCCTGTTCTCTGGCTATTGATGTGGATCCAAGGTTTCTGAATATTTCAATGAGAATTATGCTTTGATCTAAGTCATTGTGCACCCACCATTCCTTATTTGTAAGATTGATGATTACCTGTTCTGTTCATTCGCTCTGAAGTATGTGGCATTGGCCACTGTTCACAGACAGGATGCTGAGCTAGATGGACCACTGGTCTGACCCAGTATGGCCATTCTTATGTTATGTTCTTATAAATATTTCTTATTCGTTGATGGATGGTGTTAAAAAGACAACTGGTGGTCCTCAATGCAAACCACCTTTTTTCCTCCTCCTTCTCTGTTAATGATTATTAGTTTCAGCTTTCTGTTAGCACAGTCAGTTACTGTAAATATTTCAAAATAGATTTCTTTATTTCTCTTTTAACAGGCTGACATCTTATTAAGGACTATCTTCATCATGGGACTCCTTAGTCTCACTACAGACCCCTTCCTTGCATCCTCACCCCTCACAGAGGGCAGCTGGGATCCTGATCCTTGTTGTCATCAATGATACTAAACACAACGGAGGAGGCAGGTGTGGCCCTGGCCTTGCCTTCCCTGCTCCATACTGGTTGGTGGAGTGCAGTCACCATAGGAGTACATCTTCATAAAGAAAACACTTCTGAGCATGCTCTTCCCATCACTGGAGAAGCATTTTGCCTGCCTGTGTATACTTCAACCGCTGCTCAGTCTCTAGCTTATGACTCTGGTTGACGTCTTTCCTTTACTAATCCTGGGCTCCGCCTCTGGCTTATGACTCTGGTTTAACTCCCCTTCCCTCTGGCGTTTGGCTTCTGCTCTTCTAGTACTGACCCTGGGCTAGTTTCCGGGGATCCACCCATCCTGAAGCCAGCTCTAACCAGCAGGCCAAACTAGATTCACCACTAGGCCTGACTGCCCACATTTTCTCTATGATTTTGCCTAGATATAGGAAGTTGGAGATTGGAGAACAGTTCAGAGAAGTCATCTGCACGGAGTGTTGGCTTTTTGAGTACCAGGCAGATAATTGCCCCCTCCTTTTTTTCTTTTCTAGCAAGGCTGGTAGGTTGGTTTTTGTTGGCTTTCAGTAGTCAGGAGAGGCACAGATTTGATTTTAAGGTGATAGTTTGGGTTTCCACATCTCCACTGTGTGTGATGAAGCCAGACTCTACCAGGGTGGTTACTGCTGTATGGCCCAGCTTACAGTCTACCACCTCATGAAGTTCTCACAGTGGCTGATATTTTCTGCAAAAAAGTATTATAGCTCTTTGTAACAAGCAGCAGTTGGGTACAATGTTTGGATTAGGCAGTTCTTGTTGATTAGCCAGTTCACAATGTGGCACAACTTTATAAAACATGAATTTGCAGTTGTGATGGTAGAAGGGAAAATAATTGCTTTGCTTCCTTTAGCACAGTCTTACAGGAAGTCTTATGCTGTTGGTGAAATATTGGGAGCAAGCAGGTTTTCTTCCTACATGCTTCATGTGAAATGATTCATTGCTCAAGCATAGACATGGAGGGTTGACCTGGGGCCAAGACGTCCATGATTGTGAATATGTGGCAATTACTCTGCTCTACCAACTCATCCGCTCCTAGACCTTGTGGTTTTGGTAGTTTACTTTTCTAAGCCATTCTGAGAGCTACACGGATTCAAGAGTTTTCAAGGATTAACCAGGTTTTTTTGGTTCATTCTGCTGGTGGGGTAGAGGGAAGGCCATGATCTTCTCCTAAAATAATGTGTCTGTCAGACAAGGAGAGTGTTACATCAGAAATGTCCACTCCTACTATGAAGCTCTGATAAACGTTTATCCAGACAAGTTTATGAACTTGTACAAAATCCGTATTTTTCCATCCAAGGCAAGAGATCCTTCATATTTTCTGTGTGGATGCTGAAGTCCTGGGGAATTCTAGCATCATGCTGGGCAGCAGGTCCATTAGCTTAACATCCTCATTTGGAAGTCTGTGGCTCTACATTTGTATTTATTTATTAATTTTCTGCACTCCTGATACACAACAATCATTTTTCAGTCACAAGTACCAGTCTGGAGTTTCTGACTTTTAAAAATGATAGTGTTCTTCAGAATAATGGGCTATAGTACCATAGCATCCATCACCTAGCACACAAGCTGGGTGCTGGATCTGCTCTGTCATTTAGTTAATGGATTGAAGTAATGAGAACTAAACAACAAAAAAACACCATAATAAATACACTAGGTTAAAGCAGCTTTTCATGTTTTACCACGGTATTTTTTCTAATTTAAATAATTTGCATATAAGAAGGGTTTAATAAATGAGTGTCTAGCTTGGGGCTACTGGGTAAAATAAACACTCTCTCTCTCTCTGACACACACACACACACACTCACTTAAAATATAAAAAAATAAAAAATCAAACATGATGATCTTTGCCCCAGAACAAAATCTTCTCGCGTATTTGGATTTCACATTGTACTACTAAAATAGGCTCAGTGCTGCAATTGGTGTTATACCAAGTAAACAGTGCTTGAGTATGCAGGATCCAATGCATTATGCAAGTGTTCTTGTTAGAAACAACAATTAGAGATTTCTAATAGTGTTCTTTAAAATATAAAGTGTTGTATGAACTAACTAGGAATTTTTTCATTATGTGGGAGAAAAAAATTCTTTGTCAATTTAAGACTAACCCTGCAAACTTCCACAAGTATATCTTACTCATGCAAGGAAGGACTACTCAAGTGAGCAAGCAGTTTACAAGAGCATGCCTTTATTGCCCTACTATGTGAGCTGCAGAAAGTCCTCAGCTCCCACTGACTTCTGCCCCTTGCAGGATCAGACTATGAGGTTGTAAACTCCTGGGGGCGAGAACCTTTCTTTCTGATCCATGCCTGTGGTATGCTGCTTTAGAAATATATGAAGACTAAAAAGTTTCTATAATACATTCTCCTTCTGAAACACAAACATAGAATACCTAGCCTACCAAATAAAACAAATGCTGTAAACTAATTATTCTAAGGTTTTATTGATATAATTTTTGCTGATTTTCTAAACGATTGCATGAGAATTGTATCCTTAACAGTCATACCTTGCATTAACTAAGCAACAGATTAGCAATTGGCTAACAAGGCAAGGGCATACAAACCCTATTCACACCATAGCAACAGTATAATATGTATGAAAATAATTCAAAACCCATCATCCCTATGTTCCTTAATATGGCTGAGATTGTGTGATAACATTAGGGGCAATTCTAGATTCACAGGTGGATAAAAACTGGAGAGTAAATCTGGAAATAATTTCAGCACATTTTAAAAAACATCCAATTTGATGTTTGTGTGTGTGTGTTACACACTTTTAAAAGATATACAAAGTGGCTAGCAAAATACCATCTAAACACATATCATGTTTATTTGTCACAAACCAAGTATTTATGTTAAAAGGAACCACAAGAAGATATGGCTAATATTCATAGACCTTAAACTCAGAAGGGACCATTATGATCTTCTAGTCTGACCTCCTGCACAACGCAGGCCACAGAATCTCACCCACTCATTCCTGGAAGAAACCCCTGACCTATGTCTGAACTACTGAAGTCCTCAACATGTGGTTTAAAGACTTCAAAGTGCAGAGAATCCTCCAGCAAGTGATCCGTGACCCACGCTGCAGAGGAAGGTGAAAACCCCCCAGGGTCTCTGCCAGTCTGCCCTGGAGGAAAATTCCTTCCTGACCCCAACTATGGCGATCAGCTAAACCCTGAGCATGTGGGCAAGACTCACCAGCCACATCACCTGGAAAGAATTATTTCAGTAACTCAGATTCCCACTCTATCTATGTCCATCACGGTCATAGCATATTTACCGTAATAGTCAAAGATCAATTAATTGCCAAATTAGTTATCCATCATTCAATCATCCTTTCTTACTGCTCTTGAAGGGCTTGTTCCAGAACCTTCACTCCTTTGATGGTTTAGAACCTTCATCAATTTCAAGCTGCCTTCTCTGATGGCCTGTTTTAATCCATCTGTTCTTGTGTCCACATTGGTTACTGACGCTTAAGAATTCCCTCCTCCTCGCCTGGTATTTACCCTCTGAATATATTTATAGAGAGCAATCAATATTGCCCCTTGGCCCGTTCTTTTTGGTTAGGCTAAACAGCCAAACTCTTTGAGTTTAGTTGGGAATTGGTGCTGCTTTGAGCAGAGAGGTTGGACTAAATGACCTCCTTAGGTCCCTTCCAACCCTGATGTTCTATGATTCCTTTCACAAGACAGATTTTTCCATTCCTCGGATCATCTAGTAGTTCTTCTGTGTACCTGTTCCAGTTTGATTCATCCTTCTTAAACATGGGAGACCAGAACTGCACAAATATTCCAGATGAGGTCTCACCAGTGCCTTGTATATAAAGTACTAACACTTCCTTATCTCTACTGGATACCTTGCCTGATGCATCCAACGACCGTATTAGCTTCTTCACAGCCATACCACATTGCGGCTCATAGTCATCCGTGATCAATACTCTGAGGTCTTCTCCTCCTCTGTTACTTCCAAGTGAGCGTCCCAGTTTATAACAAAAATCTGTGTTATTATCCCTAAATGGATGACCTTGCACTTTTCACTATTAAATTTCATCCTTTACTATTACTCCAGTTTACAAGGACTCCAGATCTTCCCTCTGTAGGATATCCCAGTTCCCTTTCTTTATTGGCAATACCTCCCCGCTTCGTATCATCCGCGAACTTTATTAGCACATTCCCCACTTTTGTGCCAAGGTCAGTAATAAAAAGATTACATAAGATTGGTCCCAAAACCATCCCTGAGGAACTCTACTAGTAACCTCCTTCCAGCATGACAGTTCACCTTTCAGTATGACCTTGTTGTAGTCTCCCCTTTAACCAGTTCCTTATCCACCTTTCAATTTTCATATTGATCCCCATCTTTCCAATTTTAGCTAATTAATTCCCCATATGGAGCCGTATCAAATGCCTGACTGAAATAGAGGTAAATTAGATCCACTGCATTTCCTTTGTCTAAAAATCTGTTATCTTCTCAAAGAAGGAGATCAGGTTGGTTTGGCACGATCTACCTTCTGAAAAACCAAGTTGTATTTTGTCCCAATTACCACTGACCTCAATGTCCTTAACTACTTTCCCCTTCAAAAATTTTTCCAAGACCTTGCATGCTACAGATGTCAAAATAACAGGCCTGTAGTTACCCGGATCACTTTTTTTTCCTTTCTTAAAAATAGGAAGTATGTTAACAATTCTCCAGTCATACAGTACAACCCTTGAGTTTACAGATTTATTAAAAAATTTTGATAATGGGCTTGCAATTTCATTTGCCAGTTCCTTTAATATTCTTGGATGAAGATTATCTGGGTCCCCCGATTTAGTTCGATTAAGCTGTTTGAGTTTGGCTTCTACCTTGGATGTGGTAATATCTACCTGCATATCCTCATTCCCATTTGTCATCCTACCATTATCCCCAGGGCCGGCTCTAGCCATTTCACCACCCCAAGCACAGCGGCACACCGCGGGGAGCGCTCTGCCGCTCGCCGGTCCCGCGGCTCTGGTGGACCTTCCACAGGCGTGCCTGCGGATGCTCCACCGGAACTGCGGGACCAGCGGACCTTCCACAGGCACGCCTGCGGGAGGTCCATCAGAGCCACCTACCGCCCTCCCGGCAACTGGCAGAGCACCCCCCGCAGCATGCCGCCCCAAGCACGCGCTTGGTGCGCTGGGGCCTGGAGCCGGCCCTGATTATCCCTAAAACTCCTCATTAGCCTTGTTAAAGACTGAGGTATTTGTATAGATATTGGGCCATGCCTAAATTATCCTTAACCTCCATTCCATTCTCAGTGTTTAGCGATTCCACTTCTTCTTTCTTTGTTTTCTTCTTATTTATAAGGCTATAGAACCTAGAAGCAGCATATTAGCCAATGAATACATGACAAAGGACATATTTTCAGTAGTGAGTGAAAAAACAGAAAAGTATTAGAGTTTTACATTTACCTATATAGATCCATACCAACTCTGCATGAGAAACTGTTAAAGTCCTAAACTTCTGCTTCACTACCATATAGTCCTTTCTTATCTTTAACAGGGTAAGAGTATAATCTGAATGAAAATATTCTTAGTATCTTGGTAGATAATGGAGATTTTGGTTCTAATAGCCTTATTGAGGATTTTCAGGGATTTTTTAAAACAGAAGTAGCAAGGATGACTTATCAGCAGATTTTTATATGATGACCTTCGTTCACATATGAAGCCGATTGACTCTGAGAATAATTTAACCTTTAGAAGTTCTATAGGACTATTACTACAGTACTACATTGTCTGTCTCTGCACTCTTTCTTCACCGTGCGTTCCATCAGTTTGAGGTGGTGAATTTTGGTTTTATTTTCAACTGCATCCTTCACATAAGTAGAAAATTAGGGGACATATTTCCAGCCATGATTGCAACAGGGATAGCTGTAAAACTCCACATTTTCAAATGCTTCTTTGGGTATGAATATTGGTTAATTTTGTTCTTAAATACCTGTTTGTCGCAATTGCCTGATTTGCAAGGCACAGTACTGTTGCTGAAATGTTGACATTGCTGTTCTTGTTTAATTGAGAGTGGCCTCCCAGCCATTGAACAAAGGTCTCCACTTCCTAAAATGGCCAGATTAATTAACAAGTACTCTGAGTTAAAGAATCAAACATGCTAAGCACAACTAGGGGAAATACTCGTTTCAGAGAAAACACCAACCTTAGCGATACAATAGTGTCCTATACTGTAAAGACGAAATTAATCATAGTATTTGTACAACATTACATGTATTAATTCACAGAAATTTCTACACACAAAAATCGAGTAATATCTATGAGATGCAAAAGATGAGTACCATTTCATTTTATGGGTATTATCTGAATGCCTTAGAATTTAGACATATAACTCTCTTTAGTGTCAATGGAAGTTTCATCCATAAATCTCTAACAAGAATGGAATATATATTTCAATAATCAAAACATAGACAAGTGAGACATTAAGCTGTGAAGTACAATGTAATTTCGATGAGAAACCACTTTGCCATCAGCTTGCACATAAATACTAGTCATTAAACAATTTTATTACAAATGTTCCTCTTTTAGTCACTTAAATATCACCTTGCCACTATAAACTGTTAAAGACTCATCCAACTTGCACTGAGTTCACTGGACATAAAATTGAGTCACTGATAAGATCAAAATAGGTATTTGATTTTGTAAACTAATCATAATGCTAAAAGTTGTCTTTTTTATATCAAATACTCTTTCTGATTTGAACATTTCTGGATATTTTTTCAAATTGGATACTGTAAAATAATTTACTAAAAAATTTAAATTATTCATAGCAAATTATGTAAATAAGTCATCAAAATTATGACTACCCACAAAACAAAGTATTTTTAGGATGCATTCTTTGTTTTCGGGTGTTTTTAAATACAGACGGGGAACAACTGTGAGACATGATCATTCCCTGATACAAAAGTTCTAAGAAGCATTGTGAGGGTTTTGTGATTTTGTTCTGTGTTAATGGGATATAAAACCATTTTAAAAAGTTCAGAGTCAATCTGGTCCCTATGATAATAATTAGAGTTTCTGCAGACAGCATTCAAGAAATTAACATTGATTCTCTGGGATTAAAAGCTCTGAGAACATTAAAGTCAGGTGACAAAGTGAACAAAGGAAGACTAAAATCGAGGAGAAACAGTTTCATACCTTCTAGCACTGTAAAAGACTCTTCCTTGAAAACATTAATCTTCATTGCAGTGATCCTGTTTGTCAGCTTTGTTTTTAAAACGGCTGATTGACAGTAGTTGGCTCAGTCTGAGCAACACAGTAGGATAAAAGCTGAAGCCATAGCCAAATTAAGTGTGTGGCATGAATTATACAATTCTAAAATGCTGAGAGAGATGTACATGATATTTTGTAGGACCGAAATGGTTTTCTTTAGTTCTGCTGTCATGAGACTAATGAATATTTGGTACTAGCAACAGTGATGCAATCAGGGAAAGGGAAATTAAATATTTCAGGGCTAAATGATCCTAGTTCAACATAAGAGAATGTGCCGTCAGCAGCAGTGGGGTGCAGAAGATGATCCCCATGGGGACAAAGTGGGTGGCTTACCAAGACACAAGGGATTGCTCAGTGAAGCACAACGCCTCCATGGTTGAAGTGGGAGTATGGCAGGGGCAGAACGCAGCAACTAGGCGTAGCTTGCCGTGATTTTCGCAGCATGCCTTCCTTGTGCCCTGCACTTGCATGAGCAAATCACAATCTGGCCCTTAATTGGAAAGGTCAGATTGCTGAAGGTGAAAATCCAGAAATGCACATCAAATTGTGTGGTGGCATGTGTATGTGGTAGAAGAGGGGAAAGTCACAAATTAAACAGATGTTTCATTAGGTCACTATCATTTCTTTTCACAGCTGAATGTCTAGCTAAAGGATTTTTTAAGACTGTTTCCACAATAAAGAAAGATTTACCTAGAGATGGAGCATCTCCATGGTCACATTTTAGATTAATCACTTTAATTTCTTCCTCCAATCATGTTCTCAAAGACTTTTCTATTTCCCATCACCTTTAGGGGTTATGTCTATCCCTGGAAGTGAAGGAGCGATTCTCATCTCGAGTAGATATAATCATGGTAGTTCTGGCTGAGCTAGTGTGCTAAATGTAGTAGGGTAGCTGCGGTAACATGGGCAGTGTGGGTGCAGGAGGTGCAGGAGTCACACAGTGTAGAGGATTGAGGCCTGAGAAGAACAAGGTTTCTAAAAGTCTTACATAATGATACTGACTTCAAAATAATGGCTACTTGTAAAAATGGGATGCAATTTAGGAATGTAGAGGTGACTACACATTACAGTGGCTGCATTTACAATGTTTTCAAGACAACGTGGGTGAGCTAGTATCTTTTGTTAGCCCAACTTCTGTTGATGAGAGAGACCAGCTTTTGAGTTTCCAAAGAGCTCTTCTTCAATTCTAGGAATAAGGGCTGCCCAGGTGGGGAGATCAGGCTCCACAGCTGGCAGAGCCCTTCCAGTGCTCAGGGAACAGTGACCATGGGAGCGGGGCACAGGAGCCTGGCCACTGTGGGGGGCCCCTGACCCTCCACCTGCTCTGAGCAGCACACCTCAGTGGGTGGGGAAATGGACTGAGGTCTGCTCTCAGACACCCTGGTCCTTTCCACTGCCTGGGCTTACTCCTGTACTGCTAAGCGCCTGGCCAGCAGCTGCTGCTCTCTCTGCTCTGCCTTCAGAGCTGGGAGGCCAGAGAATGGCAGCTGCTATGGGCAGAGCTAAGGCAAATTTTGGTTGGCTATAGCCTCTGCAAGCTCCCCCAGCATTGCCCCAGCCCAGATTCTTGTCATTAAACATGCAAATACCTAATGTGTGCGTGCAAATCAAGTATCTTGCATATACACAGGGCTAGTAACATTCCCAGGAGACCCTGTGCACATGCAGATCATTTGCGCACATATACACCTCTATCCCAATATAACACAACCTGATACAACACAAATTCGGATATAATGCGGTAAAGCAGTGCTTGGGGGGGTAGGGCTGTGCGCTCCAGCGGATCAAAGCAAGTTCGATATAACGCGGTAAGATTTTTTGGCTCCTGAGGACAGCATTATATCAGGGTAGAGATGTATTATGGAATTGCACACATAAGCTAGCTATGCACAAATGTTTGTCTACAATTACACATATCTTCTTTGAATACCTGTCCATTAATGTCCTTTTAGTATGCAAATACTTTCAGACAACACTAAAACTGAAGTTAAAATAAAACTTGTCATAATTCCCTAACTGTAATAACCTCAGTTTGTTACTTTTAGCCCTATAGCTATACAAAAGTTGTCTTTGTGTTGTAGTCATGACTGATGCTGATGTGGTGCACAACAACCTCTGTCAGCAGCACTCAGAATTTAAGCTTTATGACTGATTTTTCTTTTGTGTTGTACTTGGTGAAACTGAAGAATAAATCTGATCCATCCTTGCTAGAATAAGGTTCTGCTTTTGCTAATTTCAAAATATGACAATGCTCCAAGCACAATGGGGAAGGGAAAGTTGCCTTCATTAATTTTTTTATTCCAAGAGCAGCTGAGAATTTATAACTTTCAATAAAAAAAACTGCTGAGGTTTTATATTTGCACATAAATAGCATGTTTCAGTATAAAATAGGATTCTTAATTCTCTTCATAGAACAGTAAATCATATTTAAGATAAAAAATAAACCCTAGATCAGATATCTATAGTTTTTCTCCCTAAAACTCTATTTTTCTTACTTTAACTGTTAGCCCCACATGACAATCTATAATAGGGAAGACTAATTACAGAAAATTTACTTAAACTTTAACACAAAATTAAAATAATAGGATCAGGCTACACAAGACATGCTCCCCATTCATTCACTCCTTCATTCCAAGCACTGCCAGGACAGCTGAAGGGCCCTATCCTACGGTCAGTGGGACTGCTTGTGGGAGTAAGAATAATTTGTGAGTAAAGGATGCAAGACTGGCTGCAAATTCCTTTCAGGAACAAGAAAAAGACCTTTCATTTATTACTTATTTCATCCAAAGTCACTGCTATCCTTTAATCCCTTTCTTTCCTCTCCGAGCCTCAAAGATATTTTAAGCCTCTTCTGGAATCTGGGTATTTTTGTCTCTTAATTAGGGAATAGTCCCACCTCAAAAGATTGAGTTTTGAAGCAATGCTAAATTCTGAATACAAATCCAAATAGAATTGCATTTCTTGGGCTTGAAATTGAGAACAGTCCATAATAGTCTTCTATTAAAACTGTGAACAGAGGGGAATAAGAAACTGTAGTGCAGTGCATGCAGTACTCAAGGCCAGACTTTTGGCTAAATTCTGCCCTCATTTACACCTCGGGCAGGATTTTGGGACTGCACATGGAGTAAATCAGGCCAGTATTTGTCCACTGGATTTATCTCACTGCCTAATTGATCAGCAGGAATTAGTCACAAACACAGTATCTTCATACAATCATCTTGTTGACTACCTTTCTGCTCTCTTTTCTGCAGGTGGGATTTGGTTCTAGATTGATACGATAGTGCAAACATTATAGCCCCAGTTGAACCCAGCAGTAGCGCCGAAAAGATCACCGATTAATGCCAACTGGTGTGGTGTTGGTGTTTTTTATGATAATTAGACTCCTCGTCAATAGGAATTTAACTGAGACCAGCAATCTATTTTGCACAAGCCAGTAAACAGGTAAGACAGCAATAACCTTTGGACACTACCAGCCTGAGCTGTGTTTGAACCAGTGACTTAAAGGTGTCTTGGTAAAGCTGTAATCTAAATAACAACACTGACATCTAGCTGCTCATGTAGCCAAATGAATGAATACAAGCCCATCACATTTAATTTCCAGTGTCCCACATTTGTGGTTCCAAAAGCATACCGTTCAGTAAACAAAGACGCCTTTGCTATGGAGGAGGAATGTAGCTTTTTTTCTGTTCTGATTTTGCAATTTCTAACCATCCTCCTTTTCTCCTTGCAGATACCTCAGCACAACTGCTAGTCAGAAAGGCAACTGTTACAGCTTCCCTGGTGAGCTAACATTAGTGCTGCATCAAGCCTCCACCAGAATACTGCTGAAGGTGCAATTTGTACGCCTCTCCACTCCTCTTTGAAGATTGAGTATATTATACTGCCACTGCAATCCACTCAGCCTCCTCCCCCCACAATTCAAGGTCTTGGATCAGCATCTGTTCTCAAAACGAGAAGCTTTCAGAAAAGGCAGCAATACTAAGTTACTAGGCGAGCATCATTTCAATTCAGTTTATTGACGCAACAAGCCAATGACATTAAGCAATGTGTGTTTAGCTTCTGAATCTCTTTTAGAGACATTGACAGTTTGATTGACCCATTATTATTGAACTAGTTTTTAATGAAATGCTACTACTGTACCATTATGTCTATAACATATGCAGCTGCAAGTGATTAATTATACCCTAGAAGAACCTAATAATAGACTTACCATAATGTACTTTAACAAGGTAACTATTAATTCCTTCCTCCTAATACTCAAAGTAGAGATGGTGTAATGTACTCTCCATCTCAGAGAGCGTTTCAATAATTTTCTTATTTTTTGCTTTCCCTCCTCCCCTGCCCTTTTCTGGCTCCACTAATGGTAAGAGCACATCATAACTTAATTAGCTGACACTGATTTGTAATCTACACACTTCCTCTTAATTGGCATTTTTTCACAGCACCAACACTAATCGTCTGTTCTGCATAACTAACAGCCTTTGAAAAAGAGAGACCTTCAAAAAAAGCTGTAGCTTTTAAAGAGATGCGAGAAAAAACATACTGTGCTCTTGCTTCCCTGACAGTCAAGTCAATAACTGCCCTCAAATCCATAGGGAATGCTTAATATTCTAGGCATTAAAATTAAACAGGAATGCTGGGTTGCCTCACTTTGTGTAAAAAGTAAAACCCCAGGAACTTTTTTCACACTTTTGATGCCATCCATTCATGCTTGGTCCAGTCCCAAAGAGGAGGATGTTGGTGGACTGAGCAGTGTGAATTCATAATTCCCAGAAGACCATATCACAGGAGCTTATATTTTACTGCTTTGTCAAAATATCCATTACAAAATTTTATTTTTACAGCTGTCTCTAAGAAATAAGAAGGATGAGCCTGGAAAAATGTGTGGTCATAGGGCCAAATTTTCAAAGATAGTAGAGCTGGTCGGAAAATTTTCCAACACTGCATATTTCGGTAGGAATATGCTGATTTATCAAAAGAAAACTGTTTTGTAGAAATCCAGTCATTTAGACAAAAAAATTATTTGGAAAGAAAACTGCTTAGAAATTCTTAGCACAGAGAGCAATTAGGATGCTTCCTGGGTAAGACCATTGTTGATGGATTTCTCCAGTGTTCTAACCAAAAAATAGTGATCAAAACCAGAATTTCAGCATCTGCTTCTAACTGCTGAGGAAAGCTCATGCATGATGACGGAAACTTTCAAATCAATCAGACTTAACACAAACCCATTTAACCTTTCACTAATTTTAATACACTCGCATAAGACCTCAAGGCACATTACACATTATGACTACTGAGCAATGAATGAAGATATACTATAAAATGGAACTGAAAGTATCCATTCATTTAGCTGACATTTCTGAATACTAGCCACTTGGTTTATAGCATTGCTCAGTTAATGTTACTATCTGAAACCAAAGTGGCTCTTTGCCCAGGCTCTGAAAGGGTAGGAGATGATAGTGGCAGACTAGAAGTGAGGAACTCTTAGGGGTACACTCACTAGGACAGTAAATGTATTAATATATGTACCAAAGGAAGAGAGCAGCAAAAATGTCGTCCTTGAGGATATATAATATCTAACTCATAATAATACAGCCTGAATGCATGGAGTTCATGATACACATTTAATCTCAAATATTAGTCCTAACAAAATTATTAATTGGGACCATCATAACACATGTCATCCCAGGCTTGGGTCTCTCCTGTATTTTCTTCTCATTTGTCAACTTCCAGTTGGCTCATTATACTCTAGGAGTAGATTTTCAAAAGCACAAATGGCAGCGGGACACCTGACCCCCTGAAAGTCAGTGGGAGTCAGTGGTCTTTCATTTATGCTTTGAAACAAAAATCTCTTCCGTAAATCCTAAAAATATACATATGTTTTATCCAACATAATGTCCTACCCATAATTTGGATAGAAAAAAAGAATGGAGACATTGGCATCTGTTTTACATATAGGTCAACCTTGATGTGTATAGGTAGGGAGCAGCATTCAGACATGGAAAAAGATAATATTCTAAACCTCATTTTGTATTTCATTTTTCATGTGTGCAAGAGTTTGTATCATCCTTGAATACGTTAGGGGGGGCTAATATTTCATCAGCATTTTCTTGACTTGATTGTGTTTCCAAATTCAAAGATGAGTTTAAGTTGGTGAAACAGAAACCTTTCACCAGTCCCCCCAGCCAATACATTATAGTAGCTTAGGCTTCTTTAGATTCTGTAGACCAAATTCAAAGGTGATGTATAAAAGACGGGTATAAGTTGTGCATCAGAAATTGATTGTGAGTCTAAGTCTGTATTAGAAACTCCAACATGGTCATAAAAATGATGCAAGGTACACCAATTTAGAGTCACACTAGAATTTGGTCCATGCTCTTTCCAAGTAATTTGGGAACTCAGATAATTATCAGAGCTAGTCAAAAATATTCCACTGAAATTGTTCTTAATTAAAAATGGTTTTCCACTACATAGAAAGCTTCATAAGAAAAAAAATCATTATTTCAGGCAATCTTAAAATTATTTTCAAGTCAAGTTTCAGGTCTACAGAGCTCTGCTTTTAATTGTTGAAAGCATAATAATGACAACTAGCTCAGCAGACAGTTGTGTGTCGTTTGCAGAATTATATGCCCCATGTTGTCTGGTTAATTTGCACATGAAGGTGTTGCTGGTTGGCACAGGACAATCTGTTCAGCAACAATTACTTCCTATTTTACCACTTGTGTTGGTGGTAGCTGCACTTGAGGTACTTAAAATATCATGTATTTTGTTCCAGCTAAAGTCATATGTCAGGATGCTCAGTTTAAAACATGATCTGCACAGGCGATTTCTATTATAGATACATTTGCCTTTGCAAAGCCCATGGATGTTTTTGTGGAAAATTCAGCCATTTCTCCCCCCAAAACAAAACTCTCAGGTAAAATGCTGCATCTTCAGGAACGATGAGTGTAATGATACTTCATTGTTTGAGAAACCCACACGCCCCCAGAGAACTTCTGTCAGAAGCCCACAAGTCAGGCTAGTGGAGCAGTCTTTATTTAAGCTCTAATGAAAGAGGTGGAAAAGAGGAGCTGAAAAAACACCAGGACAAAAGATGCTTTTATTAAAGGTTGAGATGCATCTAAATCAAAATGTGCTCACAGTTATATTTTCTTTCAGAACTGGGAAAAATGCCAGCAAGAATAGCATGATTCCACCTTCCCTTGCCAATATAATTCCTATTCTTATCAGACAAAGTGAAAAAAAATTGCCCAGTTATTTCATTAGGAGAAGCAGCTAATTTACAGGCACAGTAATTGTTCCCCCACAAAAGTGTATAATGAGCTTTAAACTCACAAAATTAGGGTCTGCTCTTCTAGTGATTATGCTTAATTTACAAAGGAATTACTGCTCCCCCCTTAAGTTTACCTTTATAACAGCTACACTGACAAAATAAACTTCAGCAACTCTGAAGATGTCCTTATAGTCTGCTGGGTCAATAATACTCATTTTAAAAAGTCTATACATATACACGTCTGCCTGAATATGTTTTACTAGATAAGATTATAATAGTTCCAGAGTAGGAGTTATGGGTTAGCAAATTAATAATGCCAATCTAAAAATTCAATCTCTCATGTAATTGCTTAGTTAGATACTCTGGTGATAGGGTCTATAGAAAAACCTTAAGATAGGCACATTTTTAAATCGTCAGTCACTATAGTTCAAATGATCAACCAATAAACTGGTATTTGCAGACTTGTGTGCCTAAAGAATGGGCACTTACTTAAATGAAAATTGGGCTACTTTTCTAGGAGTGTAAGAATAAATGGAAATAAGAATTGCAAGTCCCTACCTCCTCTGAAAATGATGATGTTTATTTAGGTGCCTAAACACAGAACTAGATGTCTCAAAATTAGGTGTCATTATTGAAGTCATCCTGCGCCTTCAGTCCCACTAAAGTAATGGGAAATGGTGGCCATTTTGAATAGGGGGAAAACTGTAACATTGATGCCAACAATTTATCATGAGAAACTAATAAAACTCAGCAAATATTGCAAGTCTCGTGATACAATCTTAAGAGCTGTCAAGTTCGAGGTAATGGATGCTGGGTACATATATTTGAAATTTCTCTTTGGTTCAGGAGTTCTCAGGGTCATGGCAAATTTGCCTCTTTTATTCTAGTGTAGGGACTTGGTCCTAGTGATTGTTTTAATAGATAAGAGAATGGTGGTAGCTAGATTTTAAGGCCAGAAGGGACGACTGTGATGATCACTCTAAGCCTAGGAGCCGGACATGTTGGCTGCTTCCCAGGAGTTGTGTGGTGTGGAGATTAGCAGGGAGCCTACCAGGCCCACTGCGCAGAGCCGCCAACCGGACCGTCAACGGCCCAGTCAGCACCGGGATCCCTTATCAACCAGGTGTTCCAGTCAAAAACCAGACTCCTTGTCACTACTGTGATCATTGAGCCTGACTTCCTGTGCAGGCCAAAGAATTACAGAGATAAAACATAGTTAAAAAGTAGAGGAAATTGATGCAATGAAGTGCACCCAGCATGGGAGTCTACTGTAGTTATGCATTTGGAATTGGAGCAGCATTTCCTCCTGTCAAAAAACAGATTAAGCACCATTTTTAATATATCATTGCCATCTACTGGACACTGTAGAGACACACAGTTCAAAAACCTGGAGTTTAAAAAATAAGGATAAGTTGAACAGCAATCTGGTGTTCAGACCAACTGGAAAGAATGGTTGTGCTTCCCCTCCATCCCTTCCAGACGCCCTCGTCACTCTCACATTCTCAGACAGCCCTCTAAAAATCTCTGCGTAAGAGCTGCCTAAAGCCGTTTTCCACATTATCCCAGAGTCATCAGCTGTCTAAATCTGAACCTGAACAGCGGAGTGGTGAAACAAAGGCTGACGCATGACTGGGAAACCATGCGAATCTTCAATCAGCAAGAAGCTGAATGAACACTTTGGATTGTATTCCTGACTAAGGTATGTGAGCTTCCTCAAACTGTTTATCACCTCTCCTCCAGCTTGGAGTCAGTGGTGCATTCCAGACACAAAAATAGAACCCCTAGAAGACAGAGGAACTTTGCCAAACAGAGGAAGTTGACAATGACAATGGTGTGATCTGATTTTAAAAAATCCTACTTAGAAGTAAGTACCTAATTGACAACTAGGGTGTCAATATATACTGTTCATTTAGGCCCCAATCCTACAAAATTTACACAGGTGAGCAACTTTATGTACAAGATTAGCTCCACTAATTCAAGAGGACTATCACCAGTGTGAAGAAACTCCACATCTGAGTGTTCGCAGCATCAGGGCCAACATTTATTGAGCAGACATGAATCATTTAAAATAAACTAGCTAGTAAGTAGTGAACACAAAATGGGCTTACTAATACACAAACAATGATAGGGGGCTATTCAAGAAAATATAGATGCTTTACACGTAGCAACATATGGACACTGCAAATTATTTAACTTGTTCAGTGCACAGGGTTGGATAATGCATGGAACCTTGCATGACTGCAAGAAACCTTTGCTAGCAATCCCTGGGGCTATAGCCACCCGTGGGAGGATTGGAAAGAGGTGAGGCCATAGTTCTACTCCCCCACTATATGAAGCCAGCGGAGCATTGTGTTCTGCAACCTCCTAAGGAGTGCAATACCTGGTATGCTACCTCTGCATGCTGAAGAGCTCCAGGAGTCATTGTGACTCCCTGAAGTTCAGTTCCTCCCAGTGAATGCCCTGAGTCATAGGGGCATGACCCAGTCCTTGCTCC
This sequence comes from Chelonoidis abingdonii, assembly GCF_003597395.2. NCBI lineage: Eukaryota > Metazoa > Chordata > Testudines > Testudinidae > Chelonoidis > Chelonoidis abingdonii. Next base: position 147,802,475 of record NC_133771.1, read on the forward strand.
TTCTTACCCTAATGTGTGGACTAGTGGACAGAACACTGGACTGGGACGTAAGAGACCTGGGGTATGTTCCTGGCTCCATTACTGGTCTGCTGTGGGTAACCCTGGGCAAGTCACTTCACTGCTCTCTCAGTTTCCCCATCTGTGAAATGGTGATAATGATACTGAAGCACTTTGAGATCTACTGATGAAAAGTGCTATTAAAAGCAAGGTATTATTGTTATTAAGCTATTGAACCCTCACTACCGATTTGAATGACAATATCCCAGAACTAGGTGTTTTAAATGCATCTTTAATATGTTTCTTTGGGAATACAGTCCTGCTCTGAACTATGAATGCCCTTCTTAAGTTTGTTCACCTCTGGTAATTTTATTAATGTTTTTCCTGTTCATTTTCTTCTCTCATTTACTAGCAGCCTCTTTGGTACTGCCATTCAGAGTCAGTGCTTGTAATGCTAGCCACGTCATGACACTCTCCTGCAGAGTTCAATACTGGCCTTTTTTCTAATAATGTGCCAAATCGATAACACAACATTACTTAAATATCCTCCATTCTTGTATGGACAGGTGCTCAAGTGCTGGATAATGTCTGGAGAGGAAGGATTGAAACATGCACAGTAGACTTACTTGGTGCTCAAAAGTACAGAAAACTGTAAGACACTGAGCTACAATTAAACAGCACTCAGCTACACAGACTTTCCTGGAGATTAAAGCCCATCTGGGACGAGTTGATGGTACAAGGCTTACTCACCATTGGCCCTAACCAGTACTCTAATCAGGTCATTTTGGCTTTAGGGCTTGAATCCCTGGGTCTGCACAAGAGACTCTGCGTGTGTGCACAGAACCTCCTGTGTTGCTCAGCACACTGCACCTGAAGACAGAGCTGTATGTACCTCTTGCACTGCGGCATTACTAGGATACTGATTAATGACTGCAGGGACATTCTAAACCAATTAAATTGGGGAAAAATCCTATCACAGGTTTATAGACTTCCCAGTAATGATTGTTGTCAGTTTATAAATCTGGGCACGAATACTCTTACCGTATAATCCCCAGCAATGACCTGTCCCCCCGCTGCAGCAAGATGGAAATAGGGTGACCAGATGAGAGGAAGAAAATATCAGGACACATGGGGGAGGGGGAGTTGCTGGTGGAGCAAAAAACAAAAAAAGCGGAGTGCTGGCAGAGGAGCAAAAAAAAACCTTGAGTGCCGCGAAATATCAGGACAAATGGCATCCCAACCCAACATTGGTTGGGATGCAGGACAAAAGCCTAAATATCAGGATGTCTGGTCACCCTGCATGCAAACACGTAAAAGCACAGTACTCTCTATCACTACAGACTAGTACTGTATGTATGGGACGCTACAGCTCCAGACACACAGGTCAGTCACTGTGTTCTGGACTGTGCTGACAGCCTGTTTTGACTCAGTCATGCAACAGGTCACTAAAAGCCACACGGTCACAGTGAGGCTCTGCCATACGTTGAGGACATTCAGGCTTAAGAAATGCCTGGAGGATCACTGCAGGAATTTAATTTGCATTCTGTTGCAGCCACACTAAATACTATTTTTAAAAGTAGAACATTTTATTTAAATTGTAAGTTGAATTTTTAGTTTCATCTGCAATATATAAAGTCAGGTTCAGTTTAAAAATACCTTATGGTATCATTGCTAGAGTATTCATGCAGGATTAAGGACCTGTCAGTATGATCACTGTAAACTATTTTCTGGAATATATATGTTCAAGGACGTTTACAAGAGGGACTTGAAAGCTTTCAGTATCGATCCTGCAAGCTGGGAAGATACAAGTAGCAACAGGCCACACTGGAGGGCTATGCTGCACCAGGGAGTCAAAGAGGGTTGCGGAAGAAGAGAGTGAAGAAGAAAGCGCAGCAGGGCTTAAGCGCTAGTAGTGCCCTGGCTTCATCTTCTGGCCCAGGACCTTATGCCTGCACTATTTGTGGCAACAATTGTCATTCAAGAATTGGACTTCTTAGCCACTTGCGATGCTCCAGCGTGACACACTAACTGGGCTCCTTTGGTGCTTACACCACAGTCTTTTGAGACAGACAATTGTCATGACACAGGTCATATATGTTCATTGCCAGTTGTAACTTGGCATTTTCAGCTTGGAAACCATGTTTAAGTGGCTATTTTTCAAAGACTTAGGAAGAATAGTTCAGGGAAAGGGTCATGGGAAACAGTAATTCACCCACAGGTTGCTGATTAGAATCGAGCCCAGTTTGATAGGTATCATTATCATCCAGTTGCGGTTCTAAATGCAATATTCTTAGTAGTCTCCACACTGTCCCTAGCAGACAAGTATCCAACATTGCACAAACCCCCATCCCAGTTGGCACTAATTGGAAACTTTGTTGCCAGTGTCTGCAGATAGGCCAAGGAATGAAAGTCACAGAGACAAAACATCCTCTTACTCCTAGCTGTGGCCCTTCCAGGTCAGGGTTCTTGAAGCATATTGTTACAGCAGTGGGACAGCCTGTATGGGCATTGCCCATGGTGTACCTGCTCGGGATAAACACAGCTTTTTTCTATAGGCCTGTCTATGTGCCTTTCACCAGCACCAAATTCATCCTCTTCTCTCTCTCTCTCCAAAATGTGGAGATTTTGTTTGTTGAGTAATATAAAAAGGAGGAAAAATTGCTGTTCTCTATTTGGGATGAGATTTAGTATTCATACAACTCAGAAACAATTTTAATGTTGGCAGGACACCAGATCATAAGGAAACATTCAAAACAATGCTAGACACAATTTCTAAAAGCCAAAAGCTTGTCAAATTTCCACGGCTTCATACCTTTTAAAGGCTTTGATCATTTCTCTGAAGTTCTCATCATAAAATAAAAAACAAAACAAAATAAGCATCTGGTCTGAGACTTAGGAACTGAAATTTTCAGGACAAAAGGGTTTAGTGCCTGATCTTCTTCTTCTTCTTTAAGAAAGCTGAGTGAAACTGAGAGCTTAAAATGGAAGGATGGTTGGAACCTTAACTATGGGGTCAAAACTGGCTGTGGAAATGACATCTGCAGATAAGCCTATCTTGGAAACCATCTATATAATACTGTACCAGTGAAAAAGTGGATAAAGTATATATGTGTTTCATATACGTACAGTATGCTGAATACTTAGAGTATACTTAGGGTATGCCACTAGTGAATCTGGCCCTTAGAGAGAGACCATCCAAATCTCAACTGTCAAGAGAAAATGCTCTTGTGGGGGAACGGATTATAACTGAAATCAGGTTTACTTCACAGCTTTATTGTCAGAGTGGCTTTGTACAGATTTGGGGGAAATACTGTATAATTTTCTACTCACGGAGCTGCATCATGTCTGTGAAATATAATTCATTCATTCAAACTACAGTAGTTGGCAATGGGATTGAAGCCATACTTATTAAAAGGTGAACCTGATTTTTTAAAAATATATTGAATGTATTTCTGTAAGCTGAAAGACCCAAACAACAAAGAGAAGAGAGGGCAGTATTCTGTTTTTATTTATTTCAGCTTGCTTGAAGTAGCAAAGGGTAGACTTTGTTCTACTATGACACTCCGGAATGCAGAGTTCTTTGACATCACTTTGACATTACACAAACTAAAAACTATTTCCCAATGCTAATTTTCCCCCTACTATTACTCACACCTTCTTGTCAACTGTTTGAAATGGCCCATCCTGATTATGACTACAACAGGTTTTTTTTCTCCTGCTGATAATAGCCCACCTTAACTGATTAGTCTCATTAGAGTTGGTTTGGCAAATCCCATTTTTTCATGTTCTCTGTATTTTTTCATCTTCCTACAGTATTTTCCACTGCATGCAACTGAGGAAGTGTGTTTTAGCTCACAAAAGCTTATTCCCAAATAAATTTATTAGTCTTTAAGGTGCCACAAGTACTCCTCATTCTTTTGACATCACTGTTACTACCTGAAGGCCTCTGGAGCATGGAGCCCACCCACAGGTGTGGAAATAAGTAGTAGTTCAAAGGAAGGAGCTGAGAACACTGTCTAAAGACCTTACCTCTTTCAGTGCATCCAGGCCCATAATACAGCAGTACTTGTCTCTCCTAGGGCTGGCAACAGCGGGTGTCATCCACCACAAGAATTCTGTTTCAATTCTCATTCTCCCAGCCCCTCCCTCAAACCACACCCACATTCAACCCTGCCAATAGGATTGGGGAAGCCAATTACACTATTATGAAACATATTGCAGAAAACTATGTTATATAGCAAACAAAAAGCAATGTACCTCAGTCCCTAGGGGTTGGGCTCCACACTCTAGCAGTGCTCAATATTTTCTCTAGCACAGTCATGAGCTATAGCTCTCTAAAGAGAGTTTACAACATAAAGCTTCCTACTTAAGATATTTTTATTCACAGCATTATTTAAGGCAGGGGAGAGGGGAGGGGAACAATCCTGTAAATAACAGCTGGTAAAAAAATCCATTTGACTACAGTCAGGCAATCCAATATCCATGAGTGCCATTTACGAGTACATAAGAACATACAGTTTGCCTAGGGCAGTGGCTCTCAACCTTTCCAGACAACTGTACCACTTTCAGTTTTGTGGTACAGTTACGTGTTTTGTGTATCCCAAGTTTCACCTCACTTAAACACTGTTCACTTACAAAATCAGACATAAAAATACAAAAGTCTCACAACACACTATTACTGAAATATTGCTTGCTTTCTCTTTTTTACCATATAATTATAAATCAATTGAAATATGAATATTGTTCTTACATTTCAGAATATAGTATATATGGCAGTATAAACAAGTTATTGGCAGTATGAAATTTTAGTTTGTACTGACTTCGCTAGGGCTTTTTATGTAGCTTGTTGTAAAACTACAAAAATATCTAGATGAGTTGATGCACTCCTTGGAAGACCTCTGCCTACTCCCAGGGGTTTGTGTCCCCGTGGTTGAGAACCACTGGCCTAGGGTACCTCTAAGAGAAGAGAATCACAGCGATATAACTGAGAAAACCATTTTTAAAAAAATCACAAAATTCCTTCTTCGGCACAAGAAACTACAATTACCTTCAGCAGCAAAGGGGTTATTAGGTCCAGAATGTGACTGAAACATATTAAAATAATGGGGGAAACAAAGATGAGCAGCTTTTTTATTATTATTTCAATAAGTTCATAATCTAGCTGCTTTACTAAGATGAGGCCTGTATGGGGATGCACCGATCCAATGTAATGATTTTTATGGAAGCATCCTGCTTTGGGTTTTGCTGCTATATCACAGTGAATCTTAGCAAGCAGATAGGAGTTCAAAATTAAGGCCTGAATTTTGATTGCCCATGTAAGGGAGAAAATACACAGCTTCTGGAAGGGAGAAAATATATAAATATTTCCACTGAAATTCAATATTTAATGCAACCAATTAGGATGAAAATAATATTGACAATGCACTTGGGAAAATGTAAAGCCATATTCCCGATCATGTTGCTTTTATACTGTTTTGAGAATGAAGCGTAATGGGGCAGCAGGACCTATTATTTACTATTGTTGTCATTATTTATCATTTGCATTACCATAGTGCCTAGAAGCCTAGTCATGGACCAGGACCCCACTGTGCTAAGCACTGCTAGGGTGACCAAACAGCAAAGGTGAAAAATCAGGACAGGAGGTGCAGGGTAATAGGAGCCTATATAAGAAAAAGATCCAAAAATCAGGACTGTCCCTATAAAATCGGAACATCTGGTCACCCTAAGCACTGCGCAAACACGGAACAAAAAGATAGGCCCAAACTAAGCTCTCATACTGCTCAAAGATAAAATAGCTAAGGTATATAGAGCCAGAAGTTGTACCATTAAAACAAAGATGGCCACAGCTTTCCATGGATTCCAGTAAAGCCAAGTTGCCCGCAGGCAAGATGGTGACATCCCACACTATCAAGAGACTAGGATGCATTGCAAGGAGCAAAGGTGGACAAAAGCAGTTTACCATCTCTGCTAAGGGCATCCTAGTGCCTTAATCCAGAATAATGGGAGATGGTGGCCACTTTGAGGAGACCAGCTGAGGATATGTCTATACTCCCAGTGGGGTACACAGACAAGTGCTAGCAGGGCTCTGAGCTAGCAAGCTAAAAATAGCCGTATGGATGTTGCAGCTCATGCACATCCCGAGGCTTGTGAGCCTGAACTGCAACGTTGACACTGCTATTTTTGGGGTGCTAGCACAGGCCTGTCTCCTCTACTTGGGAGGTTGCTCCCAACAGCAATGGCCAGACCTTGAAATGGCAGCTAACTCAAGTTTAAAGCACCACTTTACTTGGGCTAGAGATTTTTGTGTGCGGAAGGGAGATCAGTTAGGGGTAACACTCAAAACTTGAGCTAACTCTGCTGTGAAGAGACACCTTCAGTCTCATACCATGGTATCACCTGAATAACAACTCAATGAAAGGTTTGTTGAACCAGTGTATGGCACCATATTTTTACAGCTCCTCTGAAAATAATGCCTCTAAAACAAAATGCTCATAACTGAGCATAACATATTTCTGAGACAGCAGTAATACCAGCAATGTCTGCAAACGAGTACTAGGGCTATCTGTCCATATTTCTTTCTCCTGGAAGAAACAAGTATGATGTACTGAAAATATATATCAGAATCTCATTCAGCTGTGAACAAAAGTCATTACTAAACTAACATATGTTCAAGTCAATTAGCACAAGCTTTTTCAAGGTTTTATGCAAGTAACCTATTCATCCAAAAAGACCACTGATGTTCTGAGCTAGAAGAGCTATTTAGGTCTGTAGCGTAGTCAGCAGTACCTGCCAACCCTTCTCAGTCTAGGTCAGGACTTGAGATCTAGAGTGCTTACTTTGGAAGCCAGACAGCCAAAGAGAACTAGTGTGTCCGGTGGCCTCAATAAAAAATTCCCTTTATTTTCATCTGTACTCTACCATGCAGATCTATATACCAACTATTTCCTCTCTATCAGAGGGACAGACAGACAGACAGACCACTCTATACAGTCACTTGATTTGAGTGAAGGAAAGCATCAGTTTAGCTGGGGAAGAGCTCAGTCCTTGTGGGTGTCTCATCCTACCGGCATGAGTTGGACCACATCACCCTCTCCTAACAATGCTCCTGAAAAGATCCGCAAAAGGCTCTTTAATATGTTGTAAGGAGGTGGCTCTCACCCTGATCTACAGCAAGACTCAATGTTATAACTGAAAAACATCCAGGACCCTTTGCCCCACCACCCCCACCTAGACATAAAAAAGAAGACTATTCACAATCCTCAAGTTGAGAATGCATTCTAAAAGCAGAGCACAATTTCTCATGTGTTCCCTCTCTTCCCACTAATCTTTAAGTCCCACTGCAAAATCTAAATTGCTCTTACATACACACACACACACAAATTAGGAAAATCTTTGGGAAGAAACCCATAGCTGACCCAGAGTCAACACCAGATGAAAATATGCAGAAGCAGACCACAAAAGATCACAAAGCACAGGCAGTGCTAGAGATGAACACCTCTGGAAGAGATCACATTGCTACCACCTACCCATCAAAACAACAACAACAAAACATCACAAATCAAACTACTTGAATTACTGGTCTGGCACATAAATTTGAGAGACTAGAACCAGAAACAGAGGAGATAATAAACTTACAGATGTTCAAGCTACGGAAAAGATGGAAGAAAGGACCACCATGACTTGAGAAGGATTGAGTTGTCTAATCAGCTGAGCGGGAACCATAAAAATCCAAATAAAAATGCTCAAGGAGAAAACAGCGGACCTGAAAAAATAATAAAATAAAATGTAGTGAATTTGTTTAGGCATTTAAACATGCAAAATAGCATCCCTATAAAGCACTGAAAGGGCCCACCATAATGCTGGGACTACAAGAAACAACAGATTATGTGCAGTAATTAGAAAATTCCAAACGCTGGGGGGACAGCAAAAAGTGTTACATGTATCTGGAGAGACCAGGGGTTGCCGGGTAGGGAGAAAGCTGATAATGGACATTTCATTTATCAAGATTGCTTGGCCAATATGAAAAAAAGTCATGCAGAATGAGAGAAGTGCTATATATTGGACATCAGTTTTATTGTCAGACAGTCTACTGTTATACAGGATCTTCTATCAAGTCAGAGGACAGCAGGAGCAGAGGAGATTCTGAGAAATTCCCCACAGACTACCAGCAGCAATACTTCTAAACGTTAGAGAGACACCAGGAGATTACACATACCTGTCTGGTATCCTCATGTGCTATAGTTACAAGTAACCTCTAACATTACTATAGGTAAAGGAAATGGGGGTGGAGGGGAGGAGAATCTCATTTGTTGACTTTGTACATAGTAAATGTCACTGTTTCCTAGAGCTGGTGAAAATTTTCTGCTATGTAGTTAATTCACCAAAAATGCATTTTGGGTTGAATTCAGCAAATAGTTTCTGGGTGACTCAAAAATGAAAACAACAATTTCACAAGCATCAAAATAGTCTGGCTTCACATTTTCAAAATGTAATGTTTTGACTTTTTGTTTCAAAACAATGTTTTATTTTGAAATTTAGTTAGATTTATTCTTTTAAAAAAAGATTTAAAGAAACCCAGAACCTGACAAAACAAAAACCTAAAAAAATAAAATTGTTTCAGGTCAAATGAAATGTACTTCCATCTGACACATTTTTTTTCTTTTTATGTTTCAGTGAGAAAAATCAAAACATTTCCATTTTGGTTGGAAACAAACAGATTTTTTTTTGATTCGGTCACCAAACTGAAAAAAATTGATTTTTCATCAACTCTACTATTTCCTCTATCTCCTTGGCTCATTTGTTTTATCTGTGTGGGTCTTTCACAAAGAACTAGGGGGGAAACACTTTGAAAAGTAGGAAACGTGATTGTAAACCTACAACTATTTAGGGACAGGCACAGCATCTGAAACCACTTTTTTAATGGCTAGATTGATGATGTCCTTTTAAAAACATAAGACAGCAGATTAATTTAATTTTATGTAATATACAGGATAAACTTACCAGCAATGAGCTGACAAAAAACAGGAAAACAGCTACTTACCTACAAAGAAAGCAAAAAGTTAAAAACGTTGAATTTCATTAAAAATAGGAGTGAATGTAGTTCATGGCGTTTGATTACACAGATCTATTCTTAAATAACATGCATCAGGAAAAGTCACACATACTCAGAATGGGATGCAAGGATGGAGCAACCTGGTACTTAACACAAGAAGAACGTGCTCAATTACAAGGCGCTGGGTTGGGTACCATGATGGAATGTACAGAGCCTTCACTCTCCCATGGGAGACTCTGACTGACGTGATTTATGTTATCCCTAAAAGAAGGACCCTCCAAACTAAAAAGCAGGATGGAGAGTTTGGGATTAAACTCAAGAATGGGTTCAAGACTGGGTTTCTCAACTCCCATCTCGAACATATCCTTGAGCTGAGGGAAACTAAGCAAACCTTAGGTTTCTTACCTGCACTCGAGGTAACGAAGTGCAGCTGAATATTGGTACATTTAGAGTCTTAAAGAGCCTGCCCAGGAAGCCAGGACAGCGAGTCCTGGAGATACAAGAAGAGCCACCCTGTTCAGGCTGTATGCTTTGGCATGTAAAGACTGATCAGCTACATGAAGGGGATGGCCAAAGAATTTTATTTTGGCTTTACCAAAAAAATGTGTAAATAAACCTTGAGACCCCAGAGAGGGTTTCTTTGCTTAATTTTGCTTTCTTAGCCTGTGGCTCTGGCCGAGTCTAGCTTGGCAGACCCTGGTCCTGCCTCGGGCAATTTTATTCTTCCTTGTGTAATAATAGAGGCATGGTTGTGTTCTGACTCTCACAACCACCTTACCCCCTTCCCCTCTCGCCTCCAATAGGCACAAAAGCTGGAACTTGGTAGTAGCACAAAATAATTTAAATTATTTGCCTCTGCTGCTTTCTAATACATATGAAGAGAATTTTGGTAACAAAACTTTTAACAAAAAAGAGGATCATTTCCTGACCTTGAGTCTATATTGGAAACTTCAGCTTTCAGACAGTTCCCAGGGCCACCATCTCCAAAGCAGAAAACATCCAACGCCAAAGACTAGAGAACAAACTAAAATACCTAGCAACTTCATTGGGCTGGTATATGATAAAGGGAGGATTTTCACACCAAGAGATCTCATTTCCCATTGACAGGCTTCAAGAACACTTACTTTTAAGTGTCCAGAAACTGGGTCGGGCAGATTTTATCCTCAAAACACAAGGAGTATTATAAAGGAGGGAGCAGGCATCTGTGTATTTAGTACTGGCCTCTCTAATAAAGAAATTTTAACTTTAGAGAGGTGGATACTAACTAATACTTTACAGCACCCAGAAGCATGCTCAGCGTTTCACAGTACAAACAAGACTTGATCCTTGCTTGCCTCAAGAGCTTACAGACTGAGTTCAGACATGATGCAATGAAGGGATACCAAAACATTAAGCAGGGGCCTGGGAGAGGAAGAGAAGAGTGATCAATACAGTTATGGCTGTGTGTGGTAAAAGCTAGCGCATGGCACAGAAAAGCACAAATATATATTTTCCCATTAAAAATGAATGCCTTTGTTGACTCATTTCTTTTAGGCACTCTAGCAGAAATGGCTCTCAAACAGAGATTTAAAAGAGCAGAGGCCTTACAAAGCAGAATCCTGATCCTGCAAAGACATATGCACATACTTCCTGTTACGCAGTGTGAGTAGCAGTCTCTGTCAACATGTAAAGTGAAGGACATGCATAAGCCCTTGCAGGACTGGGACTCAGTTCAGAGAGAGGGTTGCAGATTGTGTAGAAAAATAGCCCACAGTCAGTTGTGGGAGAAGCAAACAGTTCAGGGCATCAACGGTTCTCAGTGTTCTGTCTTTTTAATGCATCACTATAAATCAAGCACAAGAATATTTTAGTCCAAACAAAGACAGTGTCTTGTCTTCCATAGTATGGAAGGTAATTCTGAGAGCAGACAGCTGTGTATTTTTCTCTTTATACAACTAATATAACATGAAGAAACCACACAGACATGGTGGCGTTCAATTAACTATGTCTACTGAATATATACCACACACAAGGACTCGCTTAGGATGACCAGACAGCAAATGTGAAAAATCGGGACAGGGAAGTAATAGGAGCCTATATAAGAAAAAGACCCCAAAATTGGGACTGTCCCTATAAAATTAGGACATTTGGTCACCCTAGACTCGCTATCTATACACACTGCAGGTGCAGTTGGATACTGGCAGTTTCTAAAACCAGAGAACACACTGAGTGCCACTAGAGAGGGATCCCAAACTATTTAAAGGGTTACTACCCTATTGTGGCACACTATAGGGCCATACTCTCTTTTCCCCCCTTAGGAAAAAGTAAAAATCAGACGTCTAGAAATGTAGGGCTGGAAGGGACCTTGAGAAGTCATCAATTTCAGCCCCCTGCATTAAGGCAAAACCCAGTACACGTAGACCATCTCTGACAGGTGTTTGTCCAACCTGTTCTCCAACCAAAGAAAACTTTGACAATCCTAATACAAAAACGTTAAAATTGCTTAGCCTTAAGAAAGCCTTAAGATGCAATAATGTTTCAGAAGCCAAGTTATAGTGACTGTTTTGTGAAAGATAACGAGCATAAGCCTAATAAAAGGTCTGGGAGAATACTAAGTGGTAGGATATCAAATAGCTGAACAAACAACTGCAAAGATAGAGTACAAATTAATATAAAAGGTATTTTAAAAGATACTTGATTGTTTTCAGACATCCTGCAAAGCACCAAAGTTCATACTTCTCCTTTTTGGATAAACTAACCTTAGAACAAACTATACAGGAAAACCAACAATATCTTACTGGATTTAAATTACCTAAGCTTCAGTGAAGCTCAAGAGGAAACAGTGAATGAAAATATTACCATAAAGGAGATTAAATCACCAATATATTCTTTAAAAGCAGGAAAATCACTCAACCCTGTCGGCTTTACAACTGATTACTGCAAAACTTTCACTGATCAACTCAGCCTGACTCTTAGAGAACATTTCACTAAAGCTTAAAATCAAAAATAATCTCTGATGTGCAGCCCAAATAATACTGGGAAAGGCTCCATATCTGTGTTCTTGATATAAGTCAATTCTGTTAATGAGTTGTGGTGCAAAAGTAAGAGCCGAAAGTTTGGTCTAGGTTCTCTCTAGATTTACATACACAAAGCCTCTAGTGATGTAAGGAGATTATTTAATGTAATACATTATTGACATTATGACACACTATACTGTAATTATGTCCATGATTTTTGACTGCTGTTATGGCCTGGGAACTGTCTAAGTGGAACAATACTATTAAATCAATGGTGTGGAGATTTCAAAATATAGGAGTATGCTTTGCTATCCTCTGACTGAACGGACCCCTTTGTGGCTGTGGAGGCAGGATCAGGATTTTCCCTTCAGATTCTGGCAGTGCAAATGCACCATCCGTGGAACAGAGGCACCTCATATGGGGCAACTACAAAACTGCACCCCAAGTGCTTCACTACAGCAACCCCACACCCTCAAGGAATTATTTAAACGACTCTTTTGACTCTTAAGATATAAATCCCTTTCCAGCAAACTGAAATACAATGCACAGAATGATTTACGCAGAGCTGAGGAAAAGCATTTCCCAGCCCCAAGAAATCAGCAAAAGTTACACTTTTACTAGGTTCAGAAAAAACACAGACGTTGTGGCTTTTCACCTGGTTTTGAGGAAGGCACTAACTTACTGCACAGCCAACCACAGGAGCACCTGATGTATTCAGCTGAATGGGGTTGCAATTACAGTTGCCAACTTTGTAATATTTAAAAGAACAGACACTTCAGCAGGAGTGCCAGAACCCCCTACCCCACCTCTTCCCCCTGAGGCTCCGTCTCTGCCCCACCACTGCCCCAAGACCCTGCCCTCATTCATTCCTCTTCCCCTCTACCTTCTTGATCCCAGGTCAGGAGGGACTTGCCTGCAGAGCCGGGGCAGGGAACTGCAGCCACCCGACTCAAGTAGGAGGCAGCCGTGGCTGAATAGGGGCTGGTGCAGATGATGGCCCAGACTCTCCCTGCCTCCCCTGCACGCAGTAACCAGACTTTTGGTGTCTGCTCAGTAGATCTGACTGGACAGTGTCAGGTCCCTTTTTCGACCGGACTTTCCAGCCATCGTAGGAGCACTTGCAGTCAGTATGCTGGAGCTCATTTGTCACCCACAAAAATCAAGACGTCTCCTCAAGTTTTTAACACACACTGAAAGCTGACACATCTTCCGTTGTTAACCTCACAGAGGTTGGCTTCCAGCTTCCCACACATACAAGTTAATGAAATTAACAACATCACTGCCTAAGAATATGAAAAGATAAGGATGCACTTCTACTTACATTGCATTGCCTATTTAAAGAGATGCTGTTTCTGTGTTAGCACATGACCCTGAAGATCTCATGCAAAACTCCCACTGACATCAATGATTGCATTGACTAAGGTTCTGTAGATTTTGGCTTCCACTGAAAATCTCTGATTAAAAACTACCCCTTCTTTGAGCCCACGTGGGGCATTATAATCTAGTTTTAATGGAAGAATCTCATAGGCAATTACTAGGAGCAGTACCTTAAAAACTAAAAAGTTAAGGCTAAACAGTCCTATAGCCCTGTAATATAAAGAAGCTCCAAGAAGATGTAGCTGGATGAATGAAGGAAGCAGGGCTGGCGCTTCCATTTAGGTGACCTAGGCGGTTGCCTAGGGCACCAGGATTTGGGGGGTGGGGTGGCATGTTGCCGTCCTTGGCAGTAATTCGGTGGCAGGGGGTCCTTCCACGCTCCGGGTCTTCGGCGGCAATTCTGCGGCAGGTCCTTCACTCGCTCCAGGACCCGCTGCTGAAGTGCCCCGAAGACCAGGAGCACGGAAGGCCCCCCCTGCTGCCGAATTGCTGCCGACCGGGAGCGTGGAAGGACCCCTGCCTAGGGTGCCAAAAATCCTGGCGCCGCTCCTGGAAAGAAGGGATCCCTGCACCTTGACCTCCATCTATGGACTATCAGTTGCAAGATCAAGACCTTAGATTGTAAATTCTTCCTGGCAGGAACATTGTCTTCATTCTTCCCCCTAAACCACTTAGCCTTCTTTAAGCAGTATGGCTCCCATACCGGAAGGTAATCAAGCACAGGCCTAATTTTAAGCCTGGTAGTAAACTGTGAATTCAGTGTGAATCCTCATTCAAAGCCTAATCCAAAGCCTACTGACATGAATAATCCACTTTTAACTGGGCATTGGATCAAGCCTCCATTGCCTTAAACTCAGGCATGTGATTAAGTACCTTATTTAACTGCGATCTATACAAATAAATAAGTAAGAATAACAAATATGAACACAGTAAAGGCTTGTTTCTCACAACATTTAAAAACTCTTATTAACACTAGGAATATTTTTTAAACTTTCGTACCCTAATGTCTGACTTCATCTGCACAGCTCTCAGTTTTCTTGCACTATTTACAGTACAAAATTGTAATTTTGATACTGTACTTCAATGACTGCCTCATCTGATCTGCTTTATGAAATCTGGCATCCCTTCTCCCTATTCACAGCATTCTTCTTCACTGAAAAATGCCATCAGTGCCAGGATTAAAGTAGTTACATGAAAGCAATAATATTTCTGATCTCATTGTTTTCACATGATCTCAGTCTCCCTACAAGAGCTCCATGTTTGATTTTCCTGATTTCCTCTTCTCCAAACATCTAATAGCTTAATCAACATTAAACGTTATCATTGGCAAAAAACAAACAAGAAACTGCTGGGATTAGTCCTACAATTAAATTAAGAAATATTTGTGATAGCTGTGTGGCAAATACTCACTTTTTTTTTTTCTTACTTCTCAGTCTACTACTCTGTTTTTCACCATTTTCTTGCATAATTTAAGAGAGTTTCTACATAAACTTGTTCAGAGTCTGAGCTCTGGCTGCCTCTTCATTCTTCTGCATTTCCATTTTTTAATTATATAAGGTTGCTCAATATTTCCCAAGCTTTGTCTTGCTGATTGATAGTAAGTAGCTGGTTGGAGTAAGTCACTCATCCCAATGAGTAGTTGCATTTCATAAGTTATGATTTCTTCTGGCTGGCAAACCCTCAGAGCGTGCACCTTTTCTAAAAAGTCAGATTTGTCAGTATTAGCTTTGGCACTGTAGATCAATCGGGAGGCATCCCAACACTGCCAGAGGTGAAAAGTGCAAGAATATTGAGATTCACTGAACAGACGAGGGAAAAATAGAGGGATAAATTCATCCAGTGTACAACTCCAGTAAATTTCTCAGGTACATCAAGAATGAATTTGGTCCAGATATTTTAACTGAACATATCCAGAAGCAGGTCTACGCTGCAAATTTATATTGGCACAGCTGCACCAATGCAGCTACGCTGCTGTAACACATCTAGTGAAGATGCTCTAAGCCAAAAGAAGAGAGCTCTCCTATCAGCTAATAACATCACCTGTGTGAGAGGCAGAAACTCTCTACTGTCTACATGGGGAGGTTAAGGTTGGTATAACGACGTTACTCAGGGGCGTGGATTTTTCACATCTCTGAGCAACATACTCATACCGAACTAAGCATGCAGCGTAGACATACTTTAGATACACTTTCGTCACAGGTGGTGCTTGGCCCCTCCCAATGTAAACTTAAGTCTGGATATGTTTACACTACCCGCAGCATCGGCGGGCAGCGATTAACTCCCGAGCGCTCTCCTGTCAAGAGGCACAGGCAGAGTTGATGGGGGAGCGGCAGCAGTCAACTTACCGTGGTGAGTAGGTCTAAGTACGTCGACTTCAGCTATGTTATTCATGTAACGTAACTTAGATCGATCCCTGCCACCTCCCCTCCACCCCCCCCCCACAGTGTAGACCAGGCCTAAATTTCTCAAATCTGTCAGACATCCTCTTCTGTGAACATTCAGCTTCTGCTTCTCTTTTAGCAGCATGTACTTCTTTTGTCAAACCATAATGCATGCCATCTCTTATTTCCTACCCTCCCCTTTTGCTTTTTCATATACTGGAAATGAAAATCTTCTTTTCAACCTCTTCTTCCATCTATTCATTCTCCATTTCTCCCTTCCTGCTTTAAAAAATTTATTTGAAACATCACTGTAATATTTCTTTTCTTCTTCTATGCTTGAAGTTTTCTATGACATTCACTACCTTTGATTTATTTCTTCTGCTATTTCCAAGCTCTTCTATATTGGCATTTTCTTTGTTGCTCCTAGTACATTTACTGCTACCTGGCAAACAAAGAATAACCTTTTGACATACATTAATATATGTTTACTCATCTTTCCATTTCAACCCGTCCTCTCTTCTCCATTGCCATATCCCATTCATCTTCACAAAATACATAACACAGTTTCAAAATTAACTACAGAAAACTGAGATGTCTACAACAACTGAGAGCTTCAAATCATGACTTATGAAATGCAAACACCAGAAGTGACTCTCAGACTTATCTTTCCACTCCTAGGAAGCCTTATCTTTTGTTTCTGCCATATTTTTAATCACGGTTTTGCACAAAATTCAATTTCATCTAGTTTGCATTACAAGCGTGACTTCTAAACATAAATCTACAGCAGATTTACAAATGCAAACTCAATGTTCATGTTCATGAATACAATTTAAATAATTTTGGAAGAGAGTACAACACAGCACCATAAAACGTACAACCTTACTGAACTCCATTTGATGTTCTAAGACAAAAGGCTCAGCCTCAGATTGGTCCCTACAGACAATCTACCTCTCTAGGGGGTCAATCCTGCAGAGAGAGTGCAACTGGAGACTCACTAGAAGCTACTTAGCTTGATGTTGTGCTACTTACATTCCAGGAAGGTGAGCAGTGGAGCACTACTGATCTGGCTGCACTTTTGCTTATATCTGGTTTACAATTGTCTTGGACAATGGCATCACTACCATTCTGTGAAGCAGGGTTTAGCTCAACTGCAACCCTGGTCCTGAGAGGCGTCTACAAATCAGAGCTGCAAATGCTCAGCACCTTTCCCCCACCCCCAGATTAGATGGGAGGTGTGCCTCTCCGCTCTGCAACCAGCAGGATGGAAGCCTAAGACCCTTCTACACAATTCCCCACATTTTAGTCTAATTGTGTGCCCCGGGAAGTATGCGGTCCAGGAACAGTGTTAGGAAAGACACTGATTTACCTTGCATGCTCTGAGCAGCTGATAATGCCATATGAGAAAGGAGGGAGTTGTTAGTAAAGCAGTGTGGCCTTGTTATGGACTCAATGAACCCTCACAATAGCACAGGGAATGGCCAGTTTCCCGGCTCTGCACCAGCAGGGGCTACTGTGCTGCAGGAGAAATTCACCACTGAGGGAGGACAGGTTTTATTTGTGCAACCACCCTCCCCTGGGGGTTCTGTCTGGGGAGGGTAGCTTTAAGTAGTAATGGATGTCCATGGGAGGCAATGGAGGCTGTTGGAAGAATGTACTGACTCGGTCAACACATCTCCCCAGGGTCATGCCTCTTCAGGGCTGGGCTGGATTCCTCCAGGTATCTTGTACCACCACAATTCTCTCTGGGTAGACTTTCCACAACTGAGAAACCTACTCCATAGGTTATGTGATTTGATGTAACCCACAGCTGAACTGATCTCTGCATTACTTTACCTGAGTTATTTCTAGTCCACTAATTTAAGATTCAATTATTCCTGGACCTTGTAACTTTTAGCAATGTATATATTATTTTAAGTTCTAATTTTTGAAACCCACTATTCTAAATCACTGTGCCAAAGGAAACATCTGTCCAAGACACTGGAAGCAAAGGGCAAAACATGGCATAGCCTTAGCCTTCTATGAATGAAACAACTGCAATATTGACAGTGTTTTAATGCTGGCTGGAACACTAGAGCACACAGGCGCTTAAAATATGCCTGTGCCCATTCATTTCTGGAACTCCAGGTTCTAGACCCCAATGGTGGAAAGTCCATTCAGAGGAAAAGGATTTGCATTGGCAC
Source organism: Chelonoidis abingdonii (assembly GCF_003597395.2). Classification (NCBI taxonomy): domain Eukaryota; kingdom Metazoa; phylum Chordata; order Testudines; family Testudinidae; genus Chelonoidis; species Chelonoidis abingdonii. The sequence goes on from NC_133771.1 coordinate 147,820,458, forward strand.
AACTAAACTCGTACTCCATCAGAGGAAGTTGAGAAGACGCAGGCACAACCTAAAAAGTGACCAGAATCAGCCTAATCATGACATGGACTTTACAGAGCCCTGGCCAAATTTAAAGCTGCCCCCTCCTTTGGTGGAAGCTCCAAGGGTGGGCGGTGGAGAACTGAGAGTGGATGATAACTGTTGCAATCTTCACTGCAAGTGCATAGACTGCAATGGCCTGAGCCCACGGAGGTGAATGAATCTCCACAATGCCTTATTATACTAAACCATTTTATGGAAATGAAGGTTTATGTTAATTCATTAGTTAATGTGTGTACAGGGCTTTGAACATGTAAGTGCTAAGCATCAGCATGAGCATCAGTACATTGTATCAGCTTCAATGCATTCAAAAGGATGGTAGCAAAAAGATAATGAATATTAATCACAAGAGATACTGCCCCCTGTAATATTCAGTGTACTGGATCTTTGCATAAATTCTGAGCTCGAAAATCAGTCAGGAATGTACCTGACTCTCCAATATATCAGCAGATGCCATGACATTTTACAGTTCTCACATGCCAAAACAAAACATGTGCCTTTGTCACCACATTGGTGTGCTGAACATGCCAAATGGGCACATTTTGAAACTGAGTGGTGCACTGACTACAGTGCAGTTTAAAAAAATGACTTTAGCCACATTCAGCGTAATTACTTTGCAGTTATATTGTTGCTGTAATTTTAAACTCCTTTCTTAAATACATTTTAGGGACCCAGTCATGCAAACCTTTACAGTTGTCAGGGCAGATTTAAGATTAAAGGACCCGTACTCAATAACTAGGGAGTGGGGCTCAAAGGGGGACTCTAATGGATTATGAGACATTCACCTAGGAAATCAGGAGCTTGAACAAACAAAATTTGCTCTGTTTCAGCATCCCATCTTCAACTTGATTTCTTTTTAACTGTCTGATTTTGGAGAGAGATTGAAGGTAGACCATGCCTAGAAACATTCTTTTGGGTTTTGTTTTCTTTTTGTAGTGTTTGTGAAAACACCAACAGTTTATTTGCCCTACCAATATAATGCTGGTTTGATCCCCTCTTAAGTAACAATAGTAGCTGAATTGTCCAGTAGAATAAATTTGAGAGTAGGAGACATGAGTTTTAATCTTGGCTCAGCCAATGATTAGGTAGACTTGGGCAAGACATGGCAGCTCCCTGCCTCAGTTTCCCCATCTATACAATGAGAATGGTAAACTTGCAAGCAGTTTTACTTGTACAGTATATGAAAAACATGGTATGTGCTATTATTGGACCAAGACCCAATGTCCTTATTCTGTTGCTCCTGAGGCCAAACTCTAGTTGACTTGTTTTTTATTACTATTTTTTGGATAATATTGGCAAATATTTTTCTTTTACCACCTTTTACCTACCACTTTTTAGATAGTTATTCCTCATTTTACACCAGTGGAGTAGCAGCCTGTAGAACATGGTGTACGGACAACAGCTCAGTGGTGAACATAACCAGCCCCGGTGTGCCCCATGCTAGCTTTCTCAAGCAGAGGACAGTAGGAAGGAGTTGCTGCATGGTTGTGCTTTATTCCAGCAGCCTCCTCTCAGCTGATTGCCCCATTCTTTTTTCATTTCAAATAATACTGCATATTCATTCAAAACTTGTATTGTCTGGCCCACTCTTCCCTTTCCCTAGCCTAGAGGGATACTTTTCGGCTGAGTTATTAAACCAGGATTTCAAGTTCAGTGGGTTGTTCGGTTAGAACAGGGGTCCCCAACGCGGACAAGTGATGTCATCGAGAGGCGTTGCTGCCGAAATGCCACAGAAATTCAGCAGCATTTCGGCAGATGCTCCACCGCCGCCACAGTCCTTCGTCTGGTGCCCACCAGACGAAAAGGTTGGGGACCACTGTGTTAGAAGGAGAAACTGATGCTGGAGTCAAGTATTTCTCTGATGCAAGCCTGTTTATTTACAAAAGGATGTATATAAAGTCTTACCTGAGCACAGCAGGAGCTGTTTGGAACTTTGTTTACCGTTCCAAACCTCCTTCCAACCAGCACTCTACCCAAATGCTCTGTCTCTTCACTTTTTCTATGGGTATGTCTATACTACCCGCTGCATCGGCAGGCAGCAATCGATCCCGTCAACTCCTGTATTCCACCCCTGCAAGAGGCGCAGGCAGACTCAACAGGGGAATGGCAGCAGTTGACTGACCGCAGTGAAGACTCCATGGTGAGTAGGTCTAAGTACGTCAACTTCAGCTACGTTATTCACATAGCTGACGTTGCATAACTTAGATCAATCCCCTCCACCTAGTGTAGACGAGAGTAGAGTACAATATCAGGGGTGCTCTGGGGCTTCTTTCTTGGTGCGTGTTCCTGTGATGTTTCTCCTCCTTCACTCTCTCATATACACAGCTGCAATAACCCAACAGTCCCCCCCCCTCTGCATTTAAATTCAGACTCCAGTGAAACCCCTCCATCAACAAAGTTCAAATTTCTGAGCGCCCTTACATGTGGTCTGTGTTTTGGGTGGTGGCTCCTACCTTTTCAACCAAAGCAACAGGGCATTTAATACTTTCCTCATTTAGCCTGAATGGAAGGTGGCTACTATAACACAATCTGCTTCAATATGGTTTCTCTCATCCCCCCAGTAATACATTATACATCCTGCAAGAAAGACATCCTTTGCATTTTCCCCAAAGCCAGTGCTTACTTTGTCATGAACGAGGTGCTAGGGCTCAAGCAATTGTTTTACCATCATAAATAATGCAGCAAGCCCAGGGGTGTGGGGGCTATGAACTGCCAAGGGTAGAGGTGCCGGGGCTCAACCCTGGCAAAAATTAAGCACTTCCCCCAGCCATGTCTTCAGTTCAGGCACAGCCCTTCCCTCTAAGCAGTACTGTTCATTGTAATGCAACCCTGTCCTTGACCCAAGTACCATGTTAATTGCTAAAGGATTAACCCCTCTCACTCAGATTAAGACAACAGTGCAGAGTACAATCAATCAATCAAAACAACAAAGCATACAACCAAACACAAAGTTAATCACAAGAAGAAGGGGGCTGGACAAGTTATCATATTCATTTGGCAGCGGCAAGCTTTCAAAGAGCGGAGAAAGAGTAAAAGAAAAGAAAAAAAATCCTTGATTTAGAGATTTTAAAAAGCACTGAAGACAGTGAAACATCACTTCTTCCTAAGGGGCCAGCCATGACTGGCTCTAACTAAACTGCAAACAATTAAGGTTAAGCCAAAATAGACTCTTATCTCAAATTTACCTTTAAGCCCACCTGACAAACCCCACCCTCCACTCCCAGAAGAGGCTCAGTGAAAAGAAGAGTCTTACACTGGACCCAAGGTCAACAAAAACAAGCTCCGATGCTCCAGAAGGAGAGGCAAAGTGCAGAGTTAAGTGCTAGGGTGGCTGTTCACACATTCCCAGAATATTGGATTTTCCGGAACTTCCAGGAATGGCTCAGACCTGCCCCCACTGGTGTAACCCCACCCCCTCAGCATGACTTCCCGCTCATGGGAGATTGCACCACACCAGGGGGGTGGGAGTGGGGGTGTCATAAACAGATAAGAAAAGTTAATAGCACAGAAGTACTTTATATTTCTCTGACTGTAAAGGGTTAACTAGTTCAGTAAGCCTGGCTGTCACCTGACCAGAGGACCAATCAGGAGACAGGATACTTTCAAATCTCGAGGGAGGGAAGTTTCTGTGTGTGCTGTTAGTTTTTGGTTGTTGTTCACTCTGGGGGCTCAGAGGGACCAGACGTGCAACCAGGTTTCTCTCCAATCTCTCCGATACAGGCTCTTATAAGTTCAGAATAGTGAGTACTAGGTAGATAAGGCGAGTTAGGCTTATGTTTGTTTTCTTTATTTGCAAATGTGTATTTGGCTGGAAGGAGTTCAAATTTGTATTTTGCTGAAAGGATTTTAATTTGTACTTGTATACTTAGGCTGGGAGGGTATTCCCAGTGTCTATAGCTGAAAGACCCTGTACCTATTCCATTTTAAATTTACAAAGATAATTTTTACTGTTTTTCTCTCTTTAATTAAAAGTTTCTTGTTTAAGAACCTGATTGTTTTTTTATTCTGGTGTGAGACCCCAGGGGACGGGGTCTGGATTCACCAGGGAATTGGTGGGGAGAAAGGAGGGAAGGGGGAGAGAGAGACTAATTTCTCTCTGTGTTAGGATTACTTTCTCTCTCAGGGAGAGTCTGGGAGAGGGAGAGAGAAGGAGGAGGGAAAGTGAATTTTCTTCTCTGTTTTGTGATTCAAGGAGTTTGAATCACACAGAGATCTTCCAGGGTAACCCAAGGAGGGAAAGCCTGGGAGAGGCAACGGTTGGGGAAAGGGTTTTCTTTCCTTGTGTTAAGATCCAGAGGGTCTGGGTCTTGGGGTTCCCCGGGCAAGGTTTGGGGGGACCAGAGTGTACCAGGCACTGTAATTCCTGGTTGGTGGGAGCGCTACAGGTTCTAAGTTGGTAATTAAGCTTAGAGGAATTCATGCTGGTACCCCATCTTTTTGGACGCTAAGGTTCAGAGTGGGGAATTGTACCATGAGGGGGGGGCATTGTGAAAAGTGCATTGCCCCCCCCCCCCCCAGCATGATCTTGCACACACAGTATGTGAGGGCAGAGGCAAGCATGGCGGGGGAGGGAGGGATGTTGGATCAAGCGCCCCCCTAGCAGACAGCCTGGGTGGGGAGCAGGGGGGCCAGCTGCTTCTCACACCAGCCGCTGGGACACTGCTCTGTGCAGCACAGCAGCTGCCTGAGAAAGAGCCCGGTTGGGGAAGAAGCAGTGGTGGCAAGCTGCCAGGAACAGGAGCCGAGCAAGCTGGAGTCCCCCCATGCCCCATGGCCAAGGGAAGTGCTGGCTGGCGGGGCAGCTCGTGTTCCTTCCCTCCTGGGGAACATTCCATTGGTCCCAGTATGCCTGTTGGGAGCGCCTTACCCCACTCGCCATGGGACCCCACACACTGTCCTCCGCCTCAGCCCTGCAAACCGTGCTCCTCAAAGGGGCCATCCACACAGGTGCATGCGTGCTGCCTTGGGAGCTGTCTCTTCAGAGCCAAGCGACAGGGGCTGCCATTTCACCACCTACAGTAACTGGATTTTTGGTGTCTGCTCAATACATCTGACTGGACCCTGAGAGATCCCCTTTCGACTGAACTTTCCGGTCAAAACCCAGAGACATGGCAATCCTCGCCAGCAGCTGAGCCCGGGCAGGGAGCGGCCCGCCACCCCTCCCCAGCCAGCCTCTCTCGCAGGCAGCTGCTGTGCTGCACAGAGCAGCCACCCAGAGCAGCCAGCTTCAGCTATGTACGAAGTGGCTCCGTCCTACTTCCTGTCTGGGCCCAGCTGCCAGGGAGCACGGCCAAGTGTGCCCAGGAGGAGAGGTGCAGCGGGAGAAGGACAGAGCACCCACCCACCCATAGGTAATGTGGAGTGGAGAGAGCGCAGCAGCCCCAGGCTGGATGCAGGGGAGATGGGGGGGAAGTCGCTGGGAAGAGGAGACAAGTTGGGCAGTCCCTTGTCTTCCCCTTTAGATTGTCCCACCCACCTCCACCAGTATGGGGAGGCAGGAGTCATTTATGTGTGTGAGGGCTTACTGGTGTGGGCAGAGTGGCATCCCCTATCTGCTACATCTGGTTTTGTCTCAGTACCGTGAGTGACAAAACCACCCAAGAAAAGGACTCTCTGGTTTGTAACCAGACAAACAGCCTCCCTATCACGGGCCCTACACAGTGAGTGCCTTGTCTGAAGTCTCCAAATATTAGCGCTGGTCAAAAATCAGCTTTCAACAGTTTTTCTTTAAAAAATGCAGTTTCATTGAAAAACAAAACATGTTGTTGGAATATGTCATTTCAACAGGAAAAAGTCAAAATATTTTGTTAGTATCTTTTTGGTTAATTTCAATTGACCTTTTACATTAAAATATTAATTTTAATATATTTTAACATATGGTGTTTAATTTTTATTAAATATTTCAATGCTATCTAAACAAAACATTTCAATGGTCCTGAATCAAAATATTTCAGAATTTCATTTTGAGGGAAATTTTGTAATTTCAGCTTTTCATTCTGAATTAGAAGTTTTCGGGGGTTTTTAAATGTCAGAATTTCCAATACCTAAGCAGCTCTCCCAGGTATTCTAATCTAGATATTGTTGAGAAGAATGATCTCAACAGGCACACTGGTACTTTGGGAGAGAATCAGGCTCTCGTCTAGCCAAGACCAAAGCCACCCAGGGCTTCACAGACCAGAGTCAACACCTCGAATTGCACCCAGAAGCCACATATTACATATTTCTACAGCAGACAATAATAGAGAAGCACTGGTCTCACCTTCTTTTTATAACTGTAGTCACAGTTATCAAACTCCCTACGATATCTTACAAGGATTTATTTATCTTCCAACCTATAATCCAATGGCCTTTCTTAAAGGGCGAAATTGCACCTGTTCAGAGCTGCATGTAAAGAAACCATCTGTAGTGCACAACCAACAAGAAGTTTTATTGGTCCTACAAAACCCAGGAGCTATGCTACCCATTCTTGATTACCCTCTCCTGGAACTTTATCTATTAACTATTTACAAATATACAGACATTACTCTTTCATGGAGCACTTCTCTAATCTTTGTCTTACACAACCATTCAGGGATGCAATGGGGAGTAAAGTCCCTACATCTATCCTCCTGTGTGGCATGTAGACTTGCATGAACCTTGCGCCTGCAGTTCAGCAAAGAATTTGAAATACAGGTGCTCCTCCCAGCAAGTAGGGCCAGGGCCTACCCTAGCTCAATCTGAGTGTGTCTGTGTTCATGCTAGGGTGACCAGATGTCCCGATTTTATAGGGACAGTCATGATTTTGGGGGCTTTTTCTTCAATAGGCTCTTATTATCCCCCACCCCCATCCTGATTTTTCACACTTGCCCTCTGATCACCCTAGTTCATGCACACTCACACACACACCCGAGATGAGCTGGGATGAGCAGTAAGTGGGAACAATCTGTATCCTTTCAACTTACTTCCTCCCCCATCCTGGAACAAGAGAAGAGGAGGGAAGGAGTTGTGTCCCTGTATCACAATTTCTTCTTGTGGCTCCCCTGTGTGCTGTCCTTTACTCAGGGCTGGGCAAAAAGGCTCCATCTAATCTTAAATAATAGGAAAAATTTTATTCCAATTTTTCATTATTTCTTTGATAAAACTGCTAAGCTGAGGCACTTTTACTTGATGTAGGGCAACCATTTCAATTCCAAAGGCTTTACAAATTTCAGTATAAGAACTACACTGCAAAGTGGAGAGACAAAACCCTCCTCTTTTTTATGGTTCCCCATCAAAAAAAATCAACCTTTTACAATGACAGTCTTAAAAAAATGAAATCATTGCCAATATTAACATTACACTTAGCCCACAATATGAATTAATGAACTTGCTTTCCACCTCCATCCCACCAAATAAATGAGCCATGTTCCTAAAAAGGGTTTGAAAGGAAGGCTGAGAAATTTAATAATAATAATTAAAAAAAAAAGCTCTCTGAAATTAACTTCCTGGCAGTGCTTTTAGAAAAAGAAAATGTTATTACTTGGCCCTTTGCTTTTCCCCAAAGCAAATTTCAATCCTTTGAGGACAGCACTAACATAAAGCAGACAATTAAAAAACCTTTTATTCTACAATTTGCCTGGTTCAAATAAGCAACTAAAATAGCAATTTCCAGTTGAGTATTTTAAAGATTGCGGTTACAGGAAGACAAACAGCATAATGCAAAAAAGAAAGTCTGTGTTGAAACTATCAAATATTAGCCTTCCAGTAAAGAGCAAAATGCTGAACATGTTAATTTTCATAGGCAACAGAAGGGAGCATTAAAGAATGAAAATCCTAACGATAACTGCTGGAGTTTTATCAAATATGTTTTCTAATCTCAGCTCTTTTGCATTTACTGTACTGAAGGAGACAAAGGGGGAAGAATGCCAGTGGGTTGCCTTAAACTACACATTTTGCCAGAATCATACATGGGTATAATGTTGGTTAAATGAAGCTAGTGGTTCATCAGTGCTGCTCCTTATCAAGGAGTTGTCAACAAAATAGTTTTGACTTCTTTAAAAATGGGGGGAAAATAGAAAGCAAAAATCCTACCAAACTAACAAAAACCAGCAGCAAGGCTGTTTTAATCTTTCCAGTTTTACCAAGGATGTGATATTTAATTTGGCTGTTTTTACACTTCACAGTCAAAGAATAAATGAGTGAAATGGGTTGATCAATGGGAAGTTTGCTATTGATTTCAACGGTGTCCTGATTTTACCCTTTGGCCTGGTGTACACTATTTGGTTAGTTTGTGCTGAACCACAGACAAGCTGCTTTTACAAAGAGCTGCAAGTCATCCTCCATGGAGACCCCAGCACCATCCCCAAAAGCCCCGTGGATACTTCTGAGGAGCCCAAGTCACAGGCCCCTGCAGTGAACTGTGAGGAGTAGGAGATTGATGAGAAAGAGGAGGCAGCATATGGGAGACAGGCAATCAGGGGACCCAGCGGCACAGTGAGACAGGACCTGTTTTTCACTCCACTGCAGTCCAGCCAGTCCTGCTATTTGAGCACAGATGAGCCTGATGCAAAGGAAGGAATCTCAGGTAGGTATGGAGTTTATTTTGAAATTACAGGGCTGGAACCCCCAAAGTAGTGGGACCCATCCATTGATTTAATCATTTTTACTTGTGCTAGAAGAGGTAGTGAAACAATCAAGAGAAAGATAGAGTTGCTATATGCTTTTCATTCCCTTCTAAAGTTAGACAGTAAGGTAGAGCACACTACAGCAACATACACTACTCTGGCTCACTATTAAAATTATCTTTCAAAGCCTCCCTGAGCCACATAGTTCCACACTGAGCTCTTCTTATGGCCCTAGTATCTGGCTTCTCAAAATCAGCAGACAGCCGTTCCACCACTGCCCTTCACAGCAGCAGAAACTTTCTCCCCTTTGCTTCACAGATATTATGCAGGACACAGCAGACAGCTATAACCATGGAGATATTTTTCTCACTGAGGTCCAATCTTGTAAGTAAACAATGCCAGAGACTCTTCAAATGACCAAAGGCACATTCAATGGTCATTTTGCACCTGCTGAACCTCTGGCTGAAGCACTTTTTGGTGCCGTCAAGGTGGACTGCTTTCAGCTTCATGAGCCATGGGAGCAAGGCATAGGCTGGATCTCCCAGGATCAGTATTGGCATTTCAACATCCCTAATGGTAATTCACCAGTCGGGAAAGATAGTCCCTGCTTGCAGCTTTCTCAACAGTCTTGTATCCTTACAGATGCACATGTCATGGACCCACTCTGACCAGCCCACATTGCTGTTGGTGGAGTGGTCTTGGTGATTCACCAGCACTTGCATAACCACAGAAAGAGAGGCCTTTCTGTTGATGTACTCTGTGACAAGGTGGTCTGGTGCCAAAACAGGGATATGCAGGCCATCTATTTCCCCACCACAGTTGCTACAAAGCCATCCACTATGTTCTGCACATTGCCCATTCACAGTCCTGTGTAGCAGGAGGCAATTAATGGTTCTGAACACTTGTATGACAATGGCCTCTGACTCCGAATTGATTCCCAGTGGACTGGTAGCAATCTGGAGTTGCAAATTTGTACAGTGCAATTGCCACTCACTTCTCAACTGTAAGTGTAGCTCTCATTTTGGTGTCCTTGTGCCAGAGGGCTGGGGTGAGTTTGGCACACAGATACAGCAATGTGGCCTTGTGCATCTGAAAGTTCTGCAGCCACTGCTCATCAATCCACACCTGCATTACGATGCGATCCCACTCATCAGTGCTTGTTTCTCAGGCCCAGAATTGGCGCTCCACCACGTCCGACTGATCTGTGAATGCCAACAACAACCTTGAATTGTTTCTTTCTATGTCCCACAGCAATTTAGCCTCCAAGGATTTGTCATGTTCTTCGCAGCTCCTCTTGCAGCTCTGCAAATACTGCAGAATCAGGTGACCCATGCTCGAAACACTCATGACGACAGTGCAAAGCTGTGCAGGAGCAATGCTTCTGTTGGAGATGGTGGACAGCGAGGAGGGATATGCAAGTTTGTGTGGGTTTTGAAAAGAAGGTGCAAAATATTATGGGATGCAGATGAAGTTATGCGATGGAGAACACTGCGTTATGGGAAGTTGACCCCATGCTCCCAGTCACCCCTTGTTTTAGCCCCATCAGGCATTTCAAAAACTTCCCAAAAAGCCCCTGCACTGGATGGTGGGATACCTACCACGTGCCCTGCTTTCTGCATCAACAGAAGCCCTCCTGGTGGCAGCCTGCATCGCAGACACAAGTAGCCAAGTATGCATACACACATGCAATGTACTTGTATGCTGACATAACTTAGGTCAACATAACTTAGTAGTGTAGATATGGCCTATATCTCTACACATTTTTGTGGAAACATTCAAAAACTTGTCGGATAGATTGTGATATCCTTACTCGCATTTAGCAGTACCTTAGGGCTTGACCCTGCAATGTGCTCAGCACTCAGGCCCTAATCCAACAGAACACTTAACCATGTGTTTATTTTAAGAATATGAGTAGTCTCATGGGACAACTCGTGCTCAAAGTTAAGCACATAGCGCTTTGCTGGATCAAGGTCAAAGGGCGTGACCCATTGCAGAACCGAGCCCTTACTCCCAGTCAAGTAGTCCCACTGACTACTTGGGACTACATATGGAGTAAGATATACCTCTTTATAACAGAAGGTATCATGATCTACCCCTATATAATTAATATGTCTATGTCAAATGGTGAATTCCATCAGTGTGTTGGTCTATGTGTGTATATTTCTATGTTCGATATTTTATAAGTGTATGTTTTTATAAATCTTATCTACAGAAGATCTATACAGAGAAAGAGCTCTTCACTTTGGACTACTTTAGTGCTCATGATACACAGATCAGCTTAATCATACTGTAGCCTACTTACTTACTTAACACAGTACCATTTGTAGAAATGTAATTCAGCTGGAGTCAGTGCTTCCACTATGCACCTGCTTAAATATAGTAGTTTGCTTTGCTCTAAAATGTGCCACCCAAGTGGTCAGAGAAGCAAATTTAGGAAGTTTAGAAAAGCTGAACTTGGGGCCCAAGGTGCAAAGGTTGTTCTGAGCTGAGGATGTGGTTTGGTTTTTATGTAGGAAAAGGCAAGCCACATAGTTTGGATTCAGATAATTCTAAGGTATTTGGATATGAGGTTTTCATCGAGGCCCACCTCTGAAAAACCACATCTAGTTTGGTAAAGTGACATTGATTAAAAGGGCACCTCTTGCACATAGGTGGAGTGATCTTCTAGGTCAGGGTTGAGGCACTGTGGTCCATTGAAGTTTGAATTGCACTTGCCCATTTCTGGGAATATTAATCTGTAAAACTGTCAGCCCAGCACCTTCCACAAGCAATCCACTATAAAAATAGGGACTTTGAATGAAAGTGCCAGCTCACCCATCATGATAATGAAAGCAGTTCATGAATAAGCATGTTTGAACAAGATTAAACATAAAAACTGCAAAGTCTGGTGCGGATCATCCAGAATACATCCAGGTAACCAAGTGAATAAACATCAAACAAAAGATTATCTTTCTTTGTAAGAAATTCATTACAGCAAGATATTGAACTGGGGACCTCTGTGTCAAAAGGTAATAGGGGCATCTGTTGAGCTGTAAACCCATCTGCTTTTTCTGTCAGTAGTAGTCCTATGTGAGACCTTTCACCAACAGCAAGATGTACAAAAGATATGAAGAAATTACTTTGAATACTGACTAGCCTTTGCCAGCCTGGGATTCGCTGGTTGAAACTCCTTAGGTCATGTCACAGCTCTGCAGCTACCATCCATGAATTCACAAAAAGGGTGTTGAGCAGTGTTTATCCTGAGCAGACGTTCAATACCCTTAGAGGGTATTTATTGTAAGTCTGATATATGATACCGAGAGATTTCCTGACCTATCCTCAAAGCACTGGCAAGCACTGCCTTGCAATTCAGTATCAGAGGGGTAGCCGTGTTAGTCTGTATCTGTAAAAGCAGTGTAACCTACATCCTCCCTACCTCATTCCTTTCTGACTGATTGTTTCACCCACCAGTTGCATCCTGCCTTCAACTAGACTGTAAGCTTTGCAAGGCAGAAACTCTCTCTCCTGGGCTACACTAGTGGGGGGGTTCGAACTAAGATACGCAACTTCAGCTACGCTATTAGCTGAAGTCGAAGTATCTTAGTTTGACTTACCTGGCCGTCCTCACAGTGGCAAGTCGACTGCCACGGCTCCCCCATTGACTCCGCTTACTCCTCCTGCTGAGGTGGAGTGCGGGCGTCGTTTCGCGGATTAATTTATTGCGTCCAGACAAGACACAATAAATCGATCCCCGATACATCGAACACTACCTGCTGATCCAGCGAGTAGTACCGACATACCCTTACTGTTTGTTTGTACAATGCCTAGTACAACCAGGCCCTAAAAATAATGACAGTGATCATCACTAATGGTTATATCACCCAGTTAAACAAGGCACTTAAAACACATCCATGAAATAGATAATATATATGCTTGTGAACATATGGGGACAAATCCTCCGCTGGAGTAAATTGGAATAACTTTATTGACGTCAAAGGGGATACATCAAACTATTGAGGATCTAGTTCTGTATGTATTGCACTAGCCATAAATCAATAAGGAAGGCAATATGCTAAATATGATTTGCTTTTTTCCAAAATAAAAATGGGCTGAAGGTATTGTATGTGGATGGCTCCAGTATAAGTTTAGCTAGAATTCAAGCAGGAGAGCAGTTCAAGTTTGGATTTGGAGTGAATAGCATCAAAATCTTGAAACCTCAACTCGTGGGACTTTGGTTTCAAATGGTGAGATTTCTCTCTTTTTGAATGGGAGGAATCTTGAAACATCAGCAGCATCCAAACCAGAAAGCAGAACTTGTCCATTTCGGACTATAATTTGGGTGAGGGTGAAGAGGTGTTTCAGATCTGGGATCTGAATGCAGTTGAATAAAAGGGGTTCTGACCCAAGATTCCTATTTTGACCCATCTCCAGTTCCTCATCCAGGATGGTTTTACAGCAGAACTGTTTTTTTCAAATTATACAAGTATTAAATAGTAATGAACAATTTCCAAACGTTTTTATTTTCAAGATCAGATACTCAAAAATGGATGAATGGATTTTTTTCAAATAACACTGTAATTCTTTTTTCTTAATGAAGACCATACATGAGAAGTTTCAATCTACGGATTTTTTTTTTGAAAGCTATACATGGCAGAAAATGGGAAATTTAAACTGAAGTGCCATCTAAATTTTCACCAGGAAATCACTTCTATGAGGCTCTAAAGCAAAATAATCTGTCCCTTTTCCTCATATTCTTACTGTGAATATTATAATCACAATCTATACACAAAGCCCAGCAATGAAACGCATATAAACTGATGTTACTGAAACATTCTGCATAATCAATTTCCATCCTGGTGTGTTCTCAATCTTTTATGTATGTTTTCCACAACTCTGCATGTATCTGTGGAGCTGCCTCCAACAAAAATGCTAAATGAAGAGATCACAGAAATCTATCTGGAGGCTTATGGAAACCTCCCCCTCAGGGGAATGTCACCAATCAGCAAGATATCATTAAGTGCAAGATTTTTGCATACGAATTTCTGATTCGGCTAAAAGTGGATTGTAACCACATGTTGCCAAACAATTCCCTTTGATCTAACAACTGGCGGAGGCTAATTAGAGCAAAACCCTACCCTGTGCTGCAAAGGTGCAATAGGATAGAAGAGAGCATAGGAGACTTCTGCCTCATGCAGGCAGCAGGAAAGGATCCTTCCATATTGTTCTAGGGAGCTCTATAAAAAGAAACTGGCTACTACTGGCACCATCTGATGCATCTTGTTTTCAAGGGGGAACTGTCTGCAAGCTAGGAAGGATCCAAGCTCCCAGATTGCTAAATGCAAGGATCAGTCATATGCACAAACTGGAACAAGTGTTAGAGGTTTTTTTGTTTGGAGAATTTTTCTTTTCGGAGGGTTTGTTCTTTCAGTAGTTCTTTATCCCCAGAACTATCCTGTGCAGCACTCAAATCACCAGATGGCTCTTAGGCCAAGTGCAAGGCAGACCCCACTTCTCTCCCTGCTTAATTTAAGCAGTTTCCTCTGATAAGGGCAGGATTTTGCCTTTAAGCACTTCAGTTATTCCATGTAATGGGATTATATTTTCCTCTGGACAGGTACACCTAAAACTCCTTTTTATCATGAATGGGAGTGACACCAAGTATGTATGTATCAAGAGCAAGAGAGCTCAGTGGAAACTGACAAGGTGTGCATAATCATAGGATGAATTAGGAAACCCAGCATGCACGTGCAATTTCATGGAAAACGGATTCCCAAGGGAAGAATCTTATCTTGAATGTTCCTACTTTTGGGGGAGAAAATAGACAGATTATCCCCCTGCATCAGTGGTATAAAATGACACAGCTTTTCCTTGATGTGTAGCTGATGAATACTGAGCTAAGCCGATCCATAAACTGTCACTGTAGGAAAAGAAAATCATCTTGACATGTAAAATAGCTAATTTAGCATTTTGATTCTGTCTGGAAGAAAATTGGTTTTCTGCTTCTGAGGAGGAATCATTCACAGCTTGCAATGGAATAAAGAAAGTCCATTACATCACCTTGCAACATTGTCCAGGACCTGGCAATTAATAGGAATCCTCAGATTTAATAACCTTATTGCTTCCCTTTACTGTGACATAAAAGTGATCCTGTGTAGTTTGCTCTTTATTTAGAAAGGAAATAGCAGCTATCCTAAGTGAAGTGCAAACTGTTTCGTTAACAGTGTGAGGAAAGCACAAATAAAAGGCAAATGCTGCTCCTATTGAGGTCAAAGACAAAATTCCAATTCAAAAGGAGGTCCTCAAAGGGATAGCTCAGTGGTTTGAGCATTGGCCTGCTAAACCCAGGGTTGTGAGCTCAACCCTTGAGGGGGCCATTTGGGGATTTAGTTGGGGATCGGTCCTGCGTTGAGCAGGGGGTTGGACGAGATGACCTCCTGAGGTCCCTTCCAACCCTGATAGTCTATGATTCTGGTTTGGGGCCCAATGCCGCATTCCTGACTCCTTACAGACTTCCAGGGGAGTTGTGCCTGAGTAAGGAGGGCATGATCACAGGGTTTGTTAACAAAGGCTTAATTTCACATGGACATGAAATGCAGCTTCATTTAAATCCTCTGCTTTAATAGTCACAGAATTTGGACCAAGTTGTAATATCTCAAGTGATGTATCTGCAATACTGAAAACCTCTGCGACAGAAGGCAAGCATGTTAGCTCACTGATAGCCTTGGAAGCAGCTACCCGCATGTAGATGTGGCATTGATTTGGATCTCTTTCTAGGAAAGGAGACCTTGGGGATATTAGAAAGGTGATGGTGCATTTGGGTGCTAGAAGAGGACAGCTGCTTGTTGCATGACCATACATTTCAGTATTTCTGATGTGTCTATATTAGAGCCGTTCTACAGAAAAGCTCTTTAGTTGTCACAATCCTTCCAGTATTTTTCTATGCACTTCCTAGTAATAGTCTCTTTAATTTATCCAAGTACAATATGTAAAATTAAGATTAAAAAAACCTAACCAGAACATTAAATCAGCTATAGGAGAGAAGAAGGGAGAAAACAGCAATGCTTTCAAGACTCTATTCTCAGCTGATATAAACCGGTGCAGTTCCACTGATTTCAATGGAGTGGCACCAGTTTACACCAGTAGACAACTGCGCCCTAAAAGTGTTCCTGTTTTCTCTCTTCTTTAAGCATGTGTTTGAATTTCACATCTAGCAAGTCTTCTGTTTATTCACAGGACAGGTACAGTGCTATCCAGAGCAATGAAAGCTTTCCCCATACTACCATGGCCATCTGCCTCCACCTCCACCTGGAAGGACCTGCCTGGTGGGATGGCAGAGTTGTTCAGCCTTCACATACTTCCACTCAGTGCTCGGCCTTTTGGTTGAGATTGCCCACAAGGGTATGGGAAGACAAAACCTGTTTCCTAAGAAATAAACAAAATGTCCCTGTTTTTAACATTGTACGTGGTTTGGGAAGGTTGCCAAGTGCTGATAACCTTTCCATAGGGCTTCATTTACACATTAAAAAATTCCAATTGAAAATAAGAGATGAAGACGAAAAATCAAACGGCTTTTAGAAACGCTATTACAACAACCTAGCAAAAAGGAGAAATCAACCAATCCCAGTGTGTGTGTCAGCAGCAGCTAGCTCATCCATCTTTGTGATAAATGCTAGTGTACTTACTTGTATAGTTCATGGGACAGCTTTTGTGCAATGTATATTGAGGGGTTTGTAGCTTTTCTCTGGCCCTTAGGAGGCTACCATCACTAGATGATTACATTTTCCTGTTAGTTCAGGTAATGATAAGCAGCATTATAATCACTGAGGGGCACAGGATGGAGCTACAAACAATGGCTGCGTCCCTTACTAAGAAGGGACAGCCAACAGTTGTTATCAGCAGGTTCTTATACTATAAATACTGGCACTCATGTGGAGGGAAAAATGTCTCCTTTATAGTCTTAATAGCCTTTAAGGGAGAACTACAATGATTACTTATACTTAGAGATGACTCTCAGACACAAAATTCCACTTCAAGTTTGGACCGACCTGGATTTCATACATCCTCAGATTCCAGGGATGTTTGGGTTTGATCAATTAGAGACACATACCATAATCCAAAATCTGGAGTGGGTTCAAATCTAGAGTTTAAACCTGGCCATAATTCAGAGGTGTTCTGGATTTGGGGATCAGTGATAGTTTAGTTATATTATTTTAGACCTAGAAAAATAGTCACTGGAAATTATACTCCATTTATTAGTGCTGGTCTACACTGAAAAATTACATTGACATAGCTACATCTCTCAGGGGTATGAAAATCCACACACACGCACCCCGAGAGACATACTTAAGACAACCTAACCTGCTGTGTAGACAGTGCTAGATCAACAGAAGAATTCTTCCATAAACCTAGCTATCACCACTCGGGGACGTGGGTTACTTGGGTGATGGAAGAACCCCTCTTATTGCTGCAGTAAGTATCTACACTGAAGTGCTACAGCAGTGCAGGTGTCTACAGTCTACTGAAGTGTAGACGAAGCCCTAGATACATAATAATCTGCTGCACTCACGACCTCCATCACTTGCATACCAATTTATACTCAACAGCTAGGTAATTTAAACCAGCGACACTTAAGGTCAGTGTTCAATTTTGCATCCATGTTGTATACTAACCAATAATCAGAAATTCTGCACTTTGATTATTCCTCTGCAGAACCTGCCTATTCGCCCACATCACTTCATAACTATGAACCACATGCGTATATTGTTGTACTGCAGACTTGAGCCATTGCTCTGTCTCCCTGTAAATAATGTTATGAAATAAAATAAACAGTATCTGAAAGACAGAAGGAATTGGAGGAAAGAAAATCTTTCCCACTGTATACAATACACCAATAGAACACTAATCTGACTTTTCCAAACAGTTTTTAGAACTCACTTGCATTATGGAATGATGTTGAAGTGCCCCTCAGCAAATGGAGGCTGGCACTTCGCTTACACTTTACTGAGAAGATGACAATTAAGAGAGTGAGCCTCTCATGAATGAAAAGCAAGGAGTGTCTCAGATTTTTAGCAATATTTATAAGCTCTATTTTTAAACACAGTTCAACTATAAATACCAAATGCTTTTAACAACAGGATGTCACTTATAGCAAATCTGAAAAAAAAAAATCAGATTTCCCATTCATTCCAATGGGAAGAGATATTCTGTGTCCTAACATACATTGTCACATTGTCAAGATAGCAACTTGATAGTCATTCTTCTTTATTTATATTTAAGACATGTTTTAACATTTTTGTTTTGCTGGTTTGCCTTTCTTAGCAATTAGCTGGAATGATTACCATATCTTTTATATTATGGGCGGAAGCTACGTTGTAAAAGATTTTGTTCCCCTGCTATATTATTCATATTTATTCAAATAGCAGCCTCTGTTTTGTAAAGATCACTACAAGGATTATGAACATGCCTGCTGAAGAGAAGAGTGAGTTCACTAAAGTATATGCCTTTGTAATTCTTGCATAGTTGTCAAGCTGACACTATAGCTAAATCGGGGGGGGGGGGGGGGAATGTCCCTTCCTTTCTTCTGATTTAACCCAAGATGACATTCTGTCAGACAGAGACAGCTGGTAGCAAGATTGTCTGTCAATGTTTTGCAGATATTTTGAGTTTCCAGCTATTTGGAACTATTCCCAATCTTGTCGTACAGCAACTCAAGTTGTGTACCTGTCTGGCATCCAGCCATCATGGCAAACTGTGAAAGATTCAAAAAGAACAAGAGATTTTCACAAAGAGGCTGGATTTTGCTGTGAAGTATTTAAAAAGTACAAAGAGTGAAATCCTCTCCGGGAGAAACATCCACTTGTGAATCTCTCCAAATGAGACCGGCTGGTGTGCAATCTTCTTCTGCTTACCCTTTCAATTCAAATGTTACCAATCTGATTGAGAGAGGGCTACGTAATCCCATGCTCTTAGTGATCTTTAATATAATTATTCTTTATCTGAAAATGAGCTGGTCAATAGTTAGGTGGCAAAATTTGCAAATGACACCTTTTTTTAGGATACTCAAAACTAAATATAACTGGGAAGAACTCCAGAGGACCTAACGAAGTTCAGTATATGGGCAGCACCATACTGATGAAATTGAGAGATGGTAAACAGAAAGTAATGCATGTTGGAGAGAATGATTTAAACTAATCTTACACATTGCTGCTAATTACCTGACACCCTGTTAACATTCAGGGAAAAGATCCAGGCATTACACTGAACAGCTTGATAAAAACCTCAATGTGTAGTGATTGTGAAAAAAAAAAGTTAGATGTATAAAAAACAAGATGGAAAATGACATTGAAAATATTATTTACAGTGGTGTTGTAGCTGTGTTGGTCCCAGGATATGAAATAGACAAGGTGGGTGAGGTAATATCTTTTATTGGATCAACTTCTGTTGATGGAAAGAACAAGCTTCACAGATCTCTTCTTCAAGTCACTGAAAATATTAGGCTTTTATATGTATTGCCAGCATGCCCTCACCAGCAGTACTGGGCTAGATCCTCAACTGGTATAAATCCACAGCCAATTTACACCAGTTGAGGTCCTTGTCCAACGTGAGCAGTTCTGGTTAACCCTTTTCAAAAAAGATATAGTAGAAGTCACAGGGGCTTTGTTTGCCTGAAACACCTGACCCCACTAGCAGGTGTGGATAGTGATAAAGTGTGAAATAGATTCTGCTGACTTATTGAGGCAAGGAGTGCAGCAGTGGCTCTATGGTGAAAGAAGTTCAGGGGTGAAATCCTAGCTCTACTGAAGTCAATAGCAAAACTCCCACTGATTTTATTGACTTCATCCATGGGTGTGGACCAAGCAACCCTGAAGAAGATTAACTTATGAAAGAAACATTTCAGTTTTTACACAGCATATGTTTAAATTTGTGTAGTTAACTGAGGAACATTATTAGTGAGGCTAAGAGCATAAGACAATTTCAAAAGGATCAGGCATGGTAATGGATAAGGAAGACAGCTACAGTTACACTAGAAAGCATTAAAAAGTTTTGAGGCATAACTCAGCCACTAGCTGACAGGCATTAAGAAGAAATTCCCTCCCTGGGCAGGTTTTTCCTTAGTATTCTTTCCATAAGGTTTGTTGTATCTTCCTCAGAAGCACCTGTCGGAGACAGGATACAGGGGAGGACTACCTGGACCGCTGGTCTGATCTACCAATTCCTGTTTCCTCAGCACTGGTCAGTGCACCTGCAGCAGTGCTCAACAGGACAATGGCGTACACGCTGAAAGAGACAGTGTTCTGAGAAAACCAAGAGGAACTCTGCCTCATTCTGGGCCTTGCCCAGGTCAAGTGAAGTCAATGAGGGTCTTTCCATTGACTTCAAAGGGTGATGAATTGGGGCCTCCCTGTGTACTGGCTTGTGCAGTTGAAAAAGCATGTTTGCACAAAAATAAATTACACACACACACAGACACACACACACAGAGGGAGAGACTAAATTATTTTCTGCTGTGGGACAAAGCATTTATCAGTATTAGGTTTGATATGACTGCTTTACTCACTAGTGACAAAGCCACAAATAATTTAAGCAGGTCATCCCAAACGAGTGCCTCAAAGCACAGGCAGGAGTGAAGCAGCAGCGTCACCCATAAAGCACACACCACCATTCTAGCAGTAACAGGAAGTAAAGAGTAAGCAAACTGTGTTGTTTTCCACCTCTACAATCATGATGAATTGAGAAATTTAAGAGTGATCAGAACTAAAAATATGGCCTCTAATGCTTATTCACGTGTCAAGCAGTGTCCACTGAAATTTAATTGGAACTCATAGAAAGTTATTTTTAAAGAAGGAACTTGCAAGATGGTACAATTATTCCTGAGAATTTCCACTACTTGCCAGTGTAATAAATCTAAAATAAATCACCACTATGGAGGGTTGCGTTCAGGTGCTGTTAATTAACTGCCCATATACTCATTTACTGATTCTATCCAAGTTCTGAAATGAAACTAACTTAAGAACTTCAGTTTAATATAGAAAACGAAGTAAAAATACAGCAGTATTGCTGTCCCTGGTAGCACAAGAACAAGGCAAAGACTCCAATTGCCTCTTTTATTAGAGTCGCTGGAGGGCAGACGTACTTTGAATTGGAATCAGAGCCCCAAACCTGGACCTAGCTGTTTGAACAGCACTATGTTAAAGCATGTTATGGAACCTTTAGTGCGCACCAGCACGGTCTATACAAACCAATTAACGTGCAACATGTTAGTGTGCTTTAGGAATCACAGCCCTGTACAGCACCATGTAGACAACCTCTATGCATATAAATCTTTGACTTGAGCAATCCTAAAACTGTTTTTGTCTGGGTAAAAGTCAAAGGATTCATCCATGTTTCTGTATTACTATATAGTCTAAACTGAAAGAGCCCAGGCTTTCAAGTTTCCCGGCTGATCACAGCCAAGACAGACAATCACAGTTACAGAATGAGATTAAAAAGGCACATAATGAAAAATAGGAGCCAATTCTATAGGCTTGGACTGATTAAAAAAAAAGAATCTTAAAGATGATGAAACTCACAGAGTTGTAAAATGGGGGCTCAGTGAAGTATGACAATACATTCATGTCTGCACAGCACTACTAAATAGTCACAGCAGAACAGAATCCCAATGACCTTTGTGCCCAATTTACATTTAAACCATTTTACATTTATTCGTTATATAACTATACCATCTTCAGCAAATTCTCAGTTTGAAAATACACAGGAAAAGTGGGACATCGAGCTACCGCTGAGGTTATCAGGGGCTGAAAGGGGACAGGAAACTTATGCTGGAGTCCATTGGAAGAGTGTGCTGGTATACAGGAGGTATGACCTTTCCCTCAAACCAGGTCCTCCATCTTCTTTTGAGGCCAGATCATAAATTACTGTAAATATAGCTCACTGAAGTCAATGGATATGCACCAATTTCAGTGTGGCCAAAATGAAACATTCAAAATTCATGAGTCATCCCCTCCCACACCAAAAGAGGAGGGGGAAAAATACTGGGTTTAAAAATCATGAGTTTTTTTTGTACACCATGTACCTGGGGTTCTGTTTATTTGTTCTCTGGTTTCCAAGCCTTTATGGTTCACTTGGTTCTTGTTTTCAGATTTTCCCTGCAATCACAAAGGCTAGAAATGTACCGGTCCTTTTAAAAAAGAAAGCAAGCTGGGATTGCCATGGTATCAGGTGACTGCAGGAAGCTGGGATTTAAGAAAAGTACCAAATATCGCAGCACTCCCAGTAAAACTCATCAGAGCTGGCAGCACTGTGATTTACACCAGCTGGCCCTTGGGATAGCTAATTGCTGTTAGCACTGGAGCTGAACAGTGCTCATACTCAAGAAATATGAGGACTGTGTTTACGGCTGATGCCTGCCAAGGCGGGTAAAATACTGGAGTGAGGGTCTCCTTATATTTGACTATTCCGCTTCCACATTTGGGCACAACATAGTCTTCCATTTATTATGCAGACACCAAACAAGAGTCAGCAAGATACAATGGGTCTATATTGATTTTTTTAGCTGATATTTATATAAAATGCTCTCAGTAGAGAATCAGATTAACTAGCTTTGTTTGGTATTTACTATGGTTCTACTTGTCTTAAAACAGAAACTGCAAACACTCTGATTCACAGTAGATTACAGATGCGTGTGTGTGAGAGAGGGAATGAAAGAGATCCTGACAATGGTAAAGATATAGGGAAGTCATCACTATTTAAATGAAAATTGCACCTGTTTTCTTCATTTGACCACTGTGACATTTCATAGGATAAAAAGTAGTTTTCACAAGGCAACAATCACCCCATTGGAGAAAGCTCAGGCAAGGCTCAAAGCCCTATTTGAATGCCACTCAGGTTATGTCTACTGCAATAAAACACCCACACCCAGCTGACTCGGGTTTAAGGGGCTCAGGCTGTGGAACTATAAAATTGTAGTGTAGATGTCCGGGTTTAGGCTGGAGCCAGGGCTCTGGGACCCTGCACAGGGGGCAGGTCTCAGAGACCAGCTCCAGCCCAAGCCCGAACATCTACACAGCAATTTTGTAGCCCAGCAGCCTGAGTCCCACCGGTTTGAGTCAGCTGATGCAGGCCAGCCCTGGGTGTTTTACTGCAGGGTAAACATACCCTCAGGCCCTTTAAATGTAGTTACACTCCAAAGAGTGAAACTGGCACCTACTCAGACCTATTCCCTGGGCGTATGCAGGCAGATCTGCTGACTTAGGGACAAAACTATATTTTTTAATTCCATCACCACTGCAGAGACAACACAGTGCAGAGCATGAACCCATTTCTATTGCTTCTCAGGTCTGAGGAAAATTGTTAATGTTCTAGTTGCAGGGCCAAATTCTGCCTTCGTTTACACCCAGTGCAATCCCTACTGCAACCTCCCTTTTGCTGGCGGGTGGGGAGAAACAGAGGACAGGGCTACAAAGGCAGCCCAAAATTGTGAGTTTAATTGACTTTAGCCTGGTATATGGCTAGGGTGGCTGGGGAATGTGCTAATTCAGCCTCTGCAATACTCCCCTCACCCCTACAGGCACTACACCTGCCTGAAGCCAAAAGACCTCTAAAAGTAGTTACTGCTGGGGTGGGGCACCTCAGCCCAGGCTGTGCCTTACAGATACAATTGAGTACTCCAAGTGCAGCAGCTCACTTTCGATCTGGATAGGTCGCAATTTAACATTCTGCTTAGGTATTGACATTTTGTACCAGATTTTTGGAGGGCCTTTAAAGCATTTGTCAAGGTTTTTTCCCCCCACTTTGAACTTTAGAGTAAAAATGTGGGGGACCTGCATGGACCCTTCTAAGCTTAATTCCTAGCTTAGATCTGGTAACGCTGCCACCATCCAGAAGTCTGTGTCTGGCACACTTCTGTTCCCCCAAAACCTTCCCTGGGCAACCCAAGACCCAAACCCCTTGGGTCTTAAAACAAGGAGAAATTCAACATCGCCTCCTTTCCCCTCAGACATTCCCCCCCTGTCCTCGGAAAACTCACACCGACCAAACCCTGGCTAAACAAGGAAATAATCATCCCCGCTCCTTCCCCCACTAATCCTCTGGAGTTTAACTCACCTTGATTCTCAAAGCAAAAAATCATCAGGTTCTTAAAAGGAAAGCTTTTAAATTAAGACAGAAAAGATATAATTTATCTCTTAATCAGGATGGAAAATGCCTACAGGGACTCAGATTCAATATAGACAGAAGGACTCCCCCACACCCCGTCCTGAGATCAAAGTACAGCAAACGCGGTAGGAGAAAAATCCCGCAGCAAAAAGCACTACATTTACAAGTCTTAGAAAAAAACAAGACTAATCCCCTTTCCTGCTATACTTACAATTTTGAAACATAAAACTGATTCAGAAAAGATGGAAACCTGGTGACGTTGGTCCCTCTTTCGAAGAGCGAACAACAACAAAACAAACAACAACAAACAAAGACGTCCCTCCACCAGATTGAAAGTATCTTGCCCCCATTGTCCTCTGGTCAGGTGTCAGTCAGGTTCACTGAGCTTCTTAACCCTTTACAGGTAAAAGAGATATTAACCCTTAACCATCTGTTTATGACAGCATCTAATGACAATTTTAAAGGTTTCATTACACGATCTAGGAAACAAAGTTTAACAATAGTTTCAAGTGTTTTTAAAGCTTCCCTGAAATTTCTAAAATTGTTACAAAATCTTTTGTTCTGAGGTGTTTCAAATATTAACTTGGTATAAAACCTAGAGAGAGCAATTTACTGGCATAAGTAATTGCTTGGAAGTGTAAGCCTATTTTATATATGTCAATCAGATAATTAAAAATTGTTCTTATAAATATATTGTAAATGAAAATTCATTAATTATCTACACATTTTAAATGAGTTCTACAGTCTATGTTAAAAAATAAATAGAGTTCAAACGATAGTCTCCATTAAATCCATTACACGAAATCTTCATTCTATAAAAAGAGTGACAATCTAATTCAACATGAGTTACCGTTCATTCCATGATAGCATATTTGCCCCCTGGCAACGTACTCATTTAAGATGATGGCATTATGGCTAATTTGCCAAGAATATCCTTTTACAAATGGGGAGTTGGATGCTTGTAGCCTGCTCCTTGGTCTGCTCCCTGGGCAGCTCAACTATTCACTGCTCCATATGTGGGACCGATGATCATTTTATAATCATACCAGTAATTTGTAATTGTTATCATGAGGAGAACAGCCAGGGGATAAAAACAGTGGAGACGAAAGACATGTCTGCAGTGTAGACTACAGGGGATGTGAACTGCTGAGCACACCAAAGCACTGTGATCTAACTGCCTTGTGTGGGTACTGCTGGTGCAATTAAAAAGGAACCTAGTTCATGTTAACATAGTCCTGGCTGAAAAAGGACTATGTTAATGTGAACTAGGTACCTTGTAGTTTGCACTAGCAGCATCCACACATAGCAGTTATATCACGCAA
The DNA here is from genome assembly GCF_003597395.2 of Chelonoidis abingdonii. NCBI lineage: Eukaryota > Metazoa > Chordata > Testudines > Testudinidae > Chelonoidis > Chelonoidis abingdonii. The sequence continues at coordinate 147,845,572 of NC_133771.1, forward strand.
CACTTTGGTGTGCTCGGCAATTCGCACTCCTGCGGCGCAGTGCAGATGTAGCCTTAGAGAAACAGAGGAAGAAAATATGAGGATCTTTTCTAAATAAAATGACCTGATTTGGATTTGCAAAGAAAAAATACAATAAATGTCACCACAAGCATAAAAGACGCAAGGATTAAAAAAAAAGGTAAAAGGAAGAGTTTCTGTATACTGTGTGTTAAAAGTTGAACTCAGAACAACACCCCAGATCCAATGTCCTGTGAATTCTGAGAAAGCTCAGATCCAGATCTGAATCTGAACTCTGTTGCTCAGACCCATCTCTTTTAGTCTGCCTTTGAAGAAATAGAAGAAGAATTTGTTGATTTTTTCACTCCCTTATCTATCAGGCACCTGCAAAGACTTAAAAGGGCACTTGTCAAACCATTAACAGCAGGACTCCAGTTTAACCTACTTCTGAAAGTTGTGTTATCTCATTGTGAATGTGCTTTTTACTCCAATCCAGTATTTCTCATAACAAATCTTTCCAGGACTGATTCTTTTAAAAATGCAGCATTGGGCATATGACCTGTGGCCTGCGCTGCAGCATGTGGTACTGCAGAGATTTTGGGTTGCCCTGCAGCCCACATAGCAGCTTTGGGGTATGTCTACACTTACTGGTGATCAACACTGCAGCAATTGATCCCCTGGGGGAATCGATGTAGTGGGTCTAGTGAAAAGCTGCTAAATCGACCACAGATCACTCTCTCATCGACTCCGTAAGGTAAGATGACGGGAGAGTTTCTCTTGTTGACCCAGCATGGCATTAACACTGCAATAGGTTGACCTAAGCTACGTCGACTTAGTAACTTAGGTTGATTTAACCCCGTAGTGTAGACCTGCCCTTACACAGGTAACTTAGGACTTCTCTACACTAACGGGAAAAGTCAATCTAAGCTATGCAATTTGAGTTATGTGTGTAAGCGGAGTCAGGATAAGCTCTACCCTGACATCTGGGGGTGAATTGTAGTGAGTTGTGCAAAAGAACTTCAAGGGCTGATCTTGTTTGCATAGGCACACCCACCCCATCTAGCATGAGCTCACAACCACCCAAATGGTCACTTTGGCTGCTGTGGGATCCCCAGTTTCTCTGTTATTGGGGCAGGAAGAATAAAATGTTGTTACCCTGATTATGTGAATCAAGGCCAGTGGAACTGTTTTATGACAGAGGGACTCACCATCAACTAAGTAGCACTTGCTAAACAAGGGATATGGGTTCCAAAACCCAGTGAATTGAGAGAGGCTGGGGACAGGTATTTGTACCTGGTGGTGTGGGCCCCCTTTGAGGGCCAGAAACACCAATTGCACTGCCTCCTCTCTCCACTGTTGAATCTCAGAGCTAATTTTGATTCCATTAGAAGTCTAGTTACAGGCTGCTGAGCTGAATTCACTTTGGGCCAATAGTACACCAGCACTGGGGCTCCCCTACAATAAGCTGAAATTGCTAAAAGAGCTAAAATGACTGAGCTGAGATCACTGAGTGCTGTGTTGACTAGTGGGGGTGCCTGAAGATGTATTGCTAAGTGGCTGGCAGAGCGGAGCAGGTTGTGAGATAGTTGGAGCAGCCCACGGGATGGTGAGGAGAGCAGAGTGGAGCAGTTTTCAGGACATCTGGAGCTGCTCACAGGACAGCTGGTGGGGTGGAGTGGAGCGGAGCGGCTGGCAGAGCAGAGCAGTTCGTGGGACGGCTGGAGCGGCTCATGGGACAGCTGGTGGAGTGGAGCAGCTCACGGTGAAGGCTGCAGCAGAACCCCATGGAGAGTGGGGCAGTCGGCCTCGGACCACATAAGCTGCCCTTTAACACCCTGTGAGCCCCCTCCCCTTCATTTCCACCCAGACTGGTGTGTGTGTGGGGAAACTCTGCAGATAAACTTTTGAATTCTGGGGCTACACTGACCAGGGACAGAAATTTTTGGATTGTTGGACTTCTGGGATTTTGGGTGATTTTTTGGGTTGCTGGACTCAAGAACCAAAGGGAAAGGACATGGACCAATTTGCTGAGGTGGGTCTTTGCTCATGAACCCTAGTTGTGGTGTTTTCCCAATTTAATGCTGATGTTGTTTACCTCATGTTGTTAAAAATTTTCTGCTACACTGAGACTCTATGCTTGCGAGAGGGGAAGTACTGCTTCTTTGAGGCGCCCAGGGGTGTGTGTAAGATTTTCCCAGGTCACTGGGTGGGGGCTCGAGCTGGTATTGTGTTACATGGTTGAAAGGGAACGCCTATGTACTGAAACCAGCGCTTGCTTGCTGCTATCAGCTCGGCCTGGCAGAAGGGTTACACGTGAACAGCGTAATTCAAATTGACATAGCTTAGATCTACTTACTGCGGGGTCCACAGTATGTGACACTGACGAGAGACGCTCTCCTGTCGACTTCCCTTACTCTTCTCGATCAAGTGGAGAGCAATCAACGATCAATTTAGCGGGTCTTAACTAGACCCGCTAAACTGACCGCCGATGCATCGATCGCCACAGTGTCGACCCTCCAGTAAGTGTAGACAAGCCCTGACAGGTTCCCAATGCTGCCTAAATTTCACCAGGGGGCTCTCTAGCCTCCAGAGAAGCCCAGTATTACAAGAGCATAAAGACAGTTTAAAGCCATAAAGACCCCTCTGATAAAGGGCACAAAGATAGTTTAAAGCCATTTCCCCCTTTGTTGCAAGTCCTATGCTGCAAGTGTTAGAGGTGCAGCATAGAATCTCAGCCAGGGTGTGTTCAAAACCCTTAAAAAAAACCCCTACAGGTAGAGGTGGAGTGGGGAGATTTAGGACAACAAGTGTTCCTGACTTGTGGTGGGATTTGTCCTCCTAGCTCCCTCCCTAAGGTAACAGCAGCAGCAGTTTTAGCTGAGATCCATGGGTGCAACTGCATCCACAGAAATCAAGCTTGGATTATCAACTTTGCAGTGGGTGCACTTGCACAGGCCCCCATGATGGAAGGAAGGCCAGAATAAACCTGGGTAGCACTGTGACCCCGTATACCAAGTCGTAATCCCCAAAGCAGACACCTGGATCCAGTTCCATGGGACAGCAGCCACTGCTGCAGGGTGAATGCAGGGCAGACTTGCTCTCCAGCCCCCAGAAGGCATCCCTTTCACACCGGGTTGGGATGAGGGTTGTGGTGCTGGGTCAGGGGATGCTGCTGTGGTTGGTCAGTGCTCCCTCAGCGGGTTGAGGAGGAGGCAGTGATGTGCACCCATTGAATTGGGACTGTAGATCCACCCCTGGTTATCAGGGTCTCTTTAAAGCTTCAAAAGTTAAGCACTCATAAGACAACTGTCATGAGGGGAAGTTATTGCAACTTCACAGTATATCTTATGATGTATGGTTCCTATAAATACAATACTGCATCTGGATTAGGGCCACCTACCATACTCCCAGCTACAAGTTCATTTACAATTTCACAGCAACCTTAAATCAGCTCCAACCAGTTGGAAAGTTTTATACTATTGCAGTACGTGATGGGATAGGAAGGTGACCAGGAGGAGTAAAGTGACAGCAACAGAAAAGTACAAATGACAAAAGAAAATTCCTGAGGAACTCCTCCAACCCACTAAACATACAGGGTGATCTTTCAAATCCGGAGACTTTGGTTGTGTGAAGGGAACTCACACAGTAAAGCAGGGGTAGGCAATCTATGGCACGTGTGCCGAAGGTGGCACGCGAGCTGATTTTCAGTGGCACTCACACTGCCTGGGTCCTGGCCACTGATCCAGGGGGGCTCTGCATTTTAATTCAGTTTTAAATGAAGCTTCTTAAACATTTTAAAAACCTTATTTACTTTACATACAACAATAGTTTAGTTATATGTTATAGACTTATAAAAAGAGACCTGCTAAAAACGTTAAAATGTATGACTGGCACGCGAAACCTTAAATTAGAGTGACTAAATGAAGACTCGGCACATCACTTCTGAAAGGGGTTGCCAACCCCAGCAGTACAGTATGCTGAGCAAACATAAGATTAACCCTTGGTATGAGAAGTCAAATTTATTTTAAACTAGTATATTACACACACACACTTTATATCCCTATATATAAATATATATAGACATATTTTTTTTCCTTTAGGTATTTACACGATCCCTGCTACTGCTATATCTGAGCACTCTCACCACCACCGTGGGATGTAGAGAAGTACTATTATCCCCATTTTACAGGTGGGAAGTGAAATGCAAGTGATTCAGTGATGTGCCGAAGGTCACACAGGAAGTCTAGGCCCTGACCCCTGGAGCATCCTTCTCAAAATTATTGACTTCAAATTCTAAGGAGCGGATTTTTCTTCCAGATGTTTTCCTCTATTAATTTGAATCATCTCATTGCATATATGGTAAAATTACCCAAAATGCAGGTGCTCTTGTATAGATATTACGTGTCTGATTTTCCTTTATACTAGGGCCCCTTACACCACTCTGGCATGCATATATCACCTATGATACATCCCTTTAACTGAAATATTTCTCATTTCTCAACTGCATTCTTTCCAGCTCCACAAACATGTAGACTGTGCATGTGCCAAGTGTGGAGACACTCATCAGGGCCTCAGGTCCAATCCTGCTTCCAACCCCTGCCAGAATGACCTAGTCCGCGTAGCCAGCCCTTATGCTGAAGTTACAGATTCCAACTGCTGGCTTTGTCTGCTTTGTTGCTGCTCTGGCATGCCAAGAGCTCTTCACTTTGTGCCTTTTGGAGGTCTGTTGAGGAGATGAGCACAACCCAGCAGGAGATTTACACCAGCTGCCCTCGATTTTCAAGGGGCAGTGAGAACTCATTGGACATTGCTGGAGTAAGAATAATTTCCAAGACTCAGATTCCTCTCCTGAGTTGAATCCATTTTAAATCCAAATGGTTTTGAATTATCCAAGCACAAAAAGAAAAAACCTGGGCTCCCTCGCACCTCTTCTTCAATGTGAAAGGCAGCATTTTCACACACGCTGAGCTCACTACATTCATCTATGTTTGCCGGCAGGGGGAGTGGTGGGGGAGACACACCTCTGGGCTGAAAGCCAGAAAAATGTCAGCTTAAAAAGGAAAATTTTAGAAAATTAAAGCAATTTAGATGAGGCGTTTCGAATGCAATGACTTATTCAGCCTTGACAGGGGTATCTCCATCACACTGCAAGGATTTCAACACTTTTAGTACAATCAACCACACAGTCGAATACTGTCCTCAATGCAGCTGTATACCCTAGGAAGCTAGGCTGTGCAACGAAGAGATTCATTGGGCTAGAAGAAATCTTTCACCACAGGCTATTGGAACATCAGTGGAGCAGTTGCATTGTCTCCCCTCCAAGGGGGCAAATGACTACCATCCACAAAGGAAGAGGGTCCACTGGCTTCTCTCCTAGCCCACTCTTTCATAGCATGGCACACAGTGGTGCAGACCCCTGCACGGGCCCCTGGAAGCTTTTCTACCGTGCCCTGCACAGCTGCGTCCAGAAAAGAGCACGAGGCTGGAGGCAGTATTTGCCTCGGTTAGAATAACTGGATTTCCCAGAGAAAATTCAACTGTCCCTCTGGTGTATTTCTAATTATGAAGAAATATCCACTATTCATCTGATCTTAAGTTCCAGGGAGCTGCCAAGATTGTTTCTTCAGATACAGAAATAACCTTTATTATGCTTCCTAGAGCATAACTACTGCTTCCTGTTAATGCTGTTTATAGGTATATTGTTGCAGAGCTGCATAGTAACTTGGCCTTTTAGCTTTTTGGGGTGGGATGATGGAGAGCTGAATCTTCCCTCTCACCTCCCATCCTCCTCCCCACCCACTCACTTTCAATTCTCATCCTCTGACTTTCCTTCAAGTTCCAGACCAGTCTCAAATGAAGACCATCAAAGCCCACTGCATCTCACCAGTTTTCAGCTTGAAACCATAAACAGCCCAGCTCTACTGAAAATTTCACAAACCTGACCCGTGTCTGGGGTTTGTAAAGAAACTTAGACACCAGGTGAAGCCGCTTTGGCACAGTTCTAATGTATAAACATATTAATATTTTCAATAGCATAGTAGCTTTCTCAAACATTTTTAAAATGACAAATAAATAAAATAAAAAGGCTTACTAGCATAATTAATGCAAGAAACAAGGATCCATGTGAGATGTGTTCAGATCCAACTGAAATATGCAACTGCAACTTAATACATTTTAACAATGGGGGAGAGGGGGAATCACAGTTTGATCTGACTTTCTAAACATAAATGGCTTGCTCACAGAAAAATAAGGGACATATTCCTGCCCACAATAGGAGCTTTTCAGTGGTAAAGGCTTATCTTTTTGGAGCAGCAAGGCAAAGGTTCCAATTCCTGTTCTGTGGGTGAGACATTTATCTAATAACTGTGTTTGTTGTCTGTAGCAAATTATATTGTTACATACTCCTCCCTAAAAATTCAGATAAGATGTAATGAACCAAAGACACTAGTTGAGTAAATTGGCTTCTATCTTGCAATTCTTATTTAAACACAGCACCCAATGATGTAAGTGGGAATTGTACCTGCATAAGAATTGCAGGACTGGGCCTATTATTGGCAGGTACTGCAGAATAAAAGTGAAGAGAGAATTTAATTAGGAAGGGCTGAGCTGCTTTGATACCACAGGATGCAGGTTAATGTGGCATTCAATAGCAAATACAATATTTCTGACTTGGTAAAGAAGATTAATTGTGAACTGGGATTACTGTACAGGCCTAGCGCATGTAAGGATAAAATAAGAAAGAACAGTTCAGCAAACAAACAATGTGCCAGACTAGATTACAGAGATGTATTGTGTATAGATTATCCTTTTCAAGGGCTCTGACACCTGTAGGATCTCTTTGTACGCAGGTTAATAAATCCTCCTAAAACAGCTCATCGCAGTTGGCTGTATATCACATTGGTATAGTAGCCTTTTTTCAAGTGTATGGTTTATTCTCCTCTGAAACAATTACAATAGTTTCCTAAGACTTGTTGAAGCCAGGAAGTTAGCCTTGCTTAGCAAACACAGTGAAGAGTATCTAGAAAAGCTCTCCCTTTTTGTTGCTCCTAGGGTTCCAATGTGCTCTGAGAACAGCTGCAACACTGTCATAAACTAGGTAATTTCAAAAACAAAGGAACACTCTCAGAGTGAACTGTGCAACATGTATGCTGGCCTATTCTTTCGCACCTGGCCTGTAAAAGCGATCCCACAATTGCACACCTTTACATTTGTGTATAAACCAAAACTCGAAGTGGTGCATGCAGTGTAACAACAGACATTTTGATCATCACTAGGGAAGAACTGAGTGCCTCAAAACCTAGAACATGAGCCTCAGAAGTCTGCGCTAAACGAGTAAGTCCCCTAGCTGGCAGCTGTAGTGGACTATCATCTTCTGGGGATCAGGTACAAAAGGGGACAACAGACACAGAACACAGCTTTCAGATATACATATGCAAAAACTTGGTCATGAAAACCTGGAGCCCATTTTATAGTTCATCATCATTATAATTCTCTTAAACAGAACTCACATCTTTCTCATACTTCTCAGCAGAATGTCCAATCTAATGGTTAGTATATGATCCAGACAATGCAGTTCCAATTTGAATCCATGACCAAAACTTTTTAAATATAATTTATGATACACCAACACTGAAAATCTCCTGCCTTTTTATGCAGGCAAATAGCAGCTGGATTTCCACTGTCCTCAGCTATGGCACATTATGATAGTAACCTATGTGATTGTTAATTATTTCTATTCAGTTTTAGACACTTAGGAGCTCCATTCTCTTTTAATTAGAAAAGGTGATTAGAATATGTTCTATAGTATACAACAGAATTCTTTTAAATATTCTGAAGTTGCATTCTCTAATCGACATTAGATATTTTACATCTTCCCCCGCTCCCCCATACACTTTATCCTAACACAAATTACACTAGGGTCCCAGTGAAAACAAAATATTTTGCGATCTGACCTATTCAAGTTCACAAATCTTAAACAGCAAATTCCATACTTCAGTAAAAATTATCAAAACTTTTTGTTGCATCTGATATCCCCTTGATATTTCTTTTTGGGAATTCTAGTTTTTCTGTTTATGCAGATGTTTTTAGTCTGTTTTTCTACCCAAGAATCACTGTACAGGGTAGCAATCAGCAGCCAGTTTCCTATTTGGGATGTGTTGCCTTAAATGCAGTCACCAGTGCATTACACAGCTAGATCGGACATAAATAGAGTCTGAGAAGTAAGGAGCCATAAAGGAGATTTGATGGGCTCTAACTGCAGTCAAATACTACATGAAGAACACATTCTGTTTTAGTATGTACTTTGCATGGGTTCTATTTGCTCCCTGGTGATAAAGTGGTGACTTAAGCTGTGAAAATTACTATCATCCATCTCACTCCATGCATTCCCATGCTTGGGAAGAGGACATGAATGTGGGACTACGTGTTTTGCAGACAAAATGCTTCTGCTAAGTTGAGAAGAAAATGCTTTTATACATTTCTCTAGGAATGATCAGACAGCATATCACTGAGTCCAGCCCATCCAAAATACAGTGATACTGCGGTACATCAAGGAAGCTACAACTTTTGGCATAATGGGCCAAATTCAGACCAGTTGTACACAGATACAATTCCTTTGAAGTCTACAGAGTTACAACAGGCCTGAATTTGTTCCTGTAACTCAACATTTCCTCATGTCTGACTTAGTAGGCATGACCTATTCCCTCAGAGCTATTTTTAGTTGTACGGGGGTAGTCACTGTGCTCTCCTTCTCTCCTCCATTGAATTATGCTGTGTAACAGAGAACCAGCTGCGTGACGCACACTGAGCTATGCATCATATGATCACCACTGTGAGAGACTGGAGAAGCTCTATTGCATATGCTCAACAAAATACACTGAAGTCTTGACCTTAAACTAAGGAACATAGATCTGGTATACTGGATCAGACCCAAGGTCCACCTAAATCTAGCATTCTGCCTCACAGTAGCCAGTATCAGATGCTTCCTAACGAGGTGCAAGAAAGCGTGTAGTGGACAATTATGGAGTATTCAGCCATAAAGGAAGTTTCTTCCTACCTCCACTCCCCTCAGTTAGTGGCTGGCATACACAACGAAGCATGAGTGTTTACATCTCGTATTTTTTATTTTTATTTCAGTCTTATCAAATATAACCATGGATGTTCTCACTACTCATATAAATCCCCAATCCTTATTTGAATTTTGCTAAGCTCTTTGCCCCAATATCATGCAGCATTAAGTCCCACAGGACAATTATGTGCTATTTAAAAATGTTTTAAATCAGTGTTAAATTTGTTGCCTTTTAGTTTCATTGAATACCACTTTGCTTTTGTATTAGGAGTTTCTAATTCTCCTGTATACCACTGAATATTTTCTATTCCTTTATCATGTCCCCACGTATCTGTCTCCTCCCTTAACTAAACAGTGCATATATATTTCAGTTTCACTCTCACACAAAAGCGTTTCCATGCCTCTAATCACTTTCAATGTCTCGAGACCTCTAAAGCCCTTCTCTTTCTGATTTGCCACAGAATGCTTATTATATAGTCCCAACAGGTCAATTATTTAATGGTAACGCTGCAGAATCTACTGCATAATTAATGTTACTTTTACAATGGGGAACTAAGACCAAATTTACGGCAGATGTAAGCAGGAACAAATCACTGACTTATGTGGAGCTGTGCCCACTTATGCCATCAGCAATTCTTGTCCCTAGTCTTTCTATACTGTATTATTTCAGAAAAGCTTTTCATTTCCGATTTACAAATGGAGATGTACATTTTCAGTTAGAAAAATTAATGCATAGGAAGAGTTTTATGAATCACATATGTAGAAATGTAGTTAGAAGAAAAAATATTCAAGGATAACCAAGAGGTCAAAAGTGAGGTCCCAAATTTTACCTTCTTTAACATAATTATGTTATTGGAAGGTCCCGTGACTCAAGATGTCAGCAAGCTGAAATCAGTGCTGCTCCATCAACTGGGGAACTAATTTTCCTCCCAGACTCCAAATTAAAATATCAACATGGCTCAGCCTAGACCCACTGACAAGATGTTGGTAAAATTAAATAAATAAATAAATAAAAGAGCAGACATCAAATAACGCTTGTTGTCTCACTGTAATGGCTATTCTGTGTCATGTCTCTTTCTAGGGACCAAAGAGATCACAGCTTTTTTCCAGGCACCCTATGAGGAGGAAAGGAAGCAGTACAACCAATATTGCTAGGTATCCAAAAGACAAATTACCAATTGCCAGAACAATAATAATACTGCTATTTACATTTCTATGGCACCTTTCCTGAGAGTATCGCAGTATGTTTTACAAATACTAATTAAGCTTCACAATGCTCGTGCAAGGTAGTTTAGTATTATCCCCATTTTACAAGTAAGGAAACTGAAAAGTTAAGTGATTTGCCCAATATTACACAGTGAGTCAACAGAAGACCTGTGAATAGAACCTAGATCTCATCTCAGGCCCTGATTCGGCAACATACTAATGCACATGTGTATCCGTAAGAAAATTCACTTCAATAGAATTACTCATGTTTAAAATTAGGCATGTGCTTAAGTACCTTGCTGAATCGTGGTCTCAAAGCAATGCCTTAACCAGGGGTGCTGGAACAATTTGTACAGTGGGGGTGCTGAGAGCCACTGAACCACACTGTAAACCCTGTATATGATGGAAAGTACTTCAAGCCAGGGGGTGCGGCAGCACTCCCAGTTCCAGCACCTATGGCCTTAACCACAAGACCACAATTCCAGCACAGCTAGTAAGTCCAACATTGGCCACTGTGAATTCGATAAAAATTTGCTGTGCTATTTTTTTTAATGGTGAGAAAATAAACTCTTTACAATGAATACATTGCAAAATGAAGTAGTAAGAAAGATTGAATGGAGGACCTGGAAGATAAATTCCATTTGCTAGAACTCCCAAAGAGAGAAGAAAATAACGTTACTCTTAATAAGTGGACTGCTGGGAAAAATGGGGACAGTGTACTGGATTTTGAAAGAGTGAGAGCATGTAAGTTTGCAGCCCAAAGCACCATCATGAATGAGGTTGCAGGCAGCTAAAATGACATATTTTAAAGTTTCAGAACCAAGACATATTACCACATCTAGAAAAGGAACCAGAATCAAAGAAATGCAAGGGAAATGACTTAGTGCATTTTCCTGATGTAAGCACAAAGACTCAAAGCAAAGGGATCCATGTTAAAACGCAGCTGATGAATATATGTGATCTAAAAATCAACCTTTGGTATCCTGCCAAGCTGAAAGCCACATACAGTACAACAGGCTATATACAATAAAGACCTCTGCAAAATTCTTCTTATGGCGGGGGATACCATGGTTTTCTCAGAACTTATGCCTGGGTACCAGAAATCCAGCATGAATAGCAGCAGGAACAAGCTGCCCAACCCAGCTAAGGGAAGGGACGAGTCAGCACAGACTATCCATTCAAGCTTTTTATACCACATTTATCACCACTGTATCTGACAAGACAGAACAGATTGATATATTTCAATTAAAAATAAACTCATCTTTTGACTCAGAGTATGCTGTTTTTAAAAGAGCTCGTTAAAACTTTTTACAAGTAAAAATTGGGGGGAGCAAAAGGGACGGTAACCCTTACTGTGCCATTAGAGCTTTTGTTTATAAGGTATGTACCATGCAACCTTGATTATACCAAGATCTTTTGCCTGCCTGCCCTTCAGGGCAGAGACTGCAACTTCCTTTGTGTTTGTAAAACACATAGCATGTGTTGAGCATCACCATAATCTAAGTCATTAATAGCAAAATGTATCTTGGAGGACACCAGAAGTCTTTAGATATGTTCAAATAACAGAAGGTGCCAATAGGCATTGAAGTCTATGCTCAATGTCATCAGACTTAACTCAGATTTCAAAGCCTGCTGGCTGGCCCCACTGATTATGGTAGTACAGAGGATATTTCAATGGTCTGGGACAGTGCCGGGAAAAAGGGAAAGTGAATTCCAAGGGGAAGACACCAACTGGAGGAAAATGTCTCCCAGATGCTTTGCTCTTAAGCATCACAGAATCACAGCTCTGCTTCTGCAGTGCTTCTAAGCATCACAAGGGCAGAGCATCAAGGACACTCCTCTAGCCCGCTGTGGCTCGGTTAGAAGAGAGGATCCAGGGATATGGGCTGAGAAGTCCTAAGGAAGGGACCCCAGGAACAGCCATGCTTTGAGAGTATTTTTGAGCTGATCTTTATGTTATCTTCTTTTTGCTTTGTTTATTAATAAAGTCAAACACAAGCAAGAGGGTAAGTGTGGACTTTACATACCCTCTGGGCTGAATTAGGAGAGAAAGTTGGGGAAAAAACGCTGCTTTCAGAGCTGAACCAAAACTCCAGATCCAAACAAGGTGTGGAGTATTCAAAATCGGGATTGGCGTTTTGCAACTTGGGAACATCTCTTGTTATGTATTTATGTACCAAGAAAGAAGACTTAAGCTCTGATCCTACAAACACTTGCATGCGTATGTTTAACTTTCCTTACGTGAATAGTGTCATTGACTTCAAAGGCACTATTCCTCTGAAAAAAGGTAATTATGAGCATAAGTATTTGCAAAATTGGGACCATAGTCAGGATAAACTGAAGGGTTGGAGAGAATGGATAACATTTTTCTGCTAGGAAAGTTACCACGTTCAACTGAATGTGAAAGAAGGTATTGCTGCTGAATTACTGATGTTTAATAAAACTAGCTCATTTCTAGTTTCTTCCACAACCTGCAAAAGTGAATTTCTAGAAAATTAATGGAGAAAGAATAATTCATAAAATATTTAAGCACTCATCTGATACATTGAGAAAGATGCAGAAGGACATACTGCCTCAAATTTCCTAAATATTGTAATGTATATTTTTGAACATTTTCCAGATTATATTTTTTAAAGATGCAGACTAGAATAAATTTACTATGTAGGTTTTACTTAACATACTTTTCCAGGAAAATGTCATCACCTTCCCATATAAAAAAATCACTCTCCATGTGTATACTTTAGCAAACACTGATATTAAAAATGTTCACTATTCTTGATCTTTGAACCTCACATAGATCCATATTTTACAAAGTTTTCTAAACATATGCTGCACTGTTTGCTATTTTATAAGTTATTAAGATTTTTCTCCCACTAAAAGCTGCAAATGTAAGCACAGTTTACTAAATGTTTTCTCTCTCCTGGTAATAAGTACCACTATATTAGGCTCACTCAGAAGCTATTTATATCAGGTACTTTTAAATAAAATAAAATATGACCCATTTTTCTCCTGAAACTACATAAACTCCGCAATATTTGTGTTGGAAGTGGAATAAATTGAACCTAAAACAATAAAATAGCAAAAATGGTCTGTTTGAAAAGGCATGTAAGACATGTTTTATATAATAAAGAAATGAACAGAGAAGTATTATATCATTTTAACAGGAACCTAAATCTGTTAAATCTGCACAACTGTGATCTATACATAGGGTAACCAGACATCCCGATAAAATAGGGACTGTCCTGAATTTTAGGTGTTTGTTCCAATATTTCGCACTCCTGGGGGTTTTTTTGGTTTGTTTTTATGCTATGTTTTGTTCTGCCGGTGGGACTCCGCTTTTTTTTGCTCCCCTCTGCTGGCGGAAGTCTGGGACTCTAGGGTTTTTTCTTTTTTCTATTTCTCTCTCTCTCTGCCGGAGGGACTCAGTTTTTTTGGAGGGTTTTTTTTTCCTTCCTCTCTGCCAGCGGGACTCTGGTTTTATTTGTTTGTTTGTTTTCTCCCTCTCTGCCAATGGGAATTCGTTGTTATTTTTTTTGCTCCGCCAGCGGGACTCCCCCCCACTTCCCATGTGTCCTGATATTTTCTTCATTCCATCTGGTCACCCTGTCTATACAGAATTCTGGAATCCTAAATTAGGCAAAGAATTTTTAGACAAAATAATGAATTTTAAATAATACAGGAACATAAAAAACTGGCAATCAAAGAAAATGTAGGAATCTGTATCTAGATAGCAAAAAGATATTATTTAATAAGACTTTGAGAGGGGGAAACAAGCAGCAATTTTTCTGACCCAAAACTCTATTCTCAGTTATACTGATATAAATCTGGAGTAACTTCACTGATCACAATACATTATTCAATAGAGTTATTCCAGTTTTACTATGCTGTAAGTACTTTGCTGAATCAGGGTTTTAAGTCAGGGGTGGGCAAACTTTTTGGCCTGAGGGCCGCATCAGGTTTTGTAAATTGTATGGAGGGCCGGTTAGGGGTAGAAGTTGTGTCCCAGCCCCCACCTCCTATCTGCCCCCCCGGGACTCCTGCCCCATCCAACATCCCCTGTTCCCTGACAGCCCTCTCCGGAACTCCTGCCCCATCCACACACACCCGCTCCCTGTCTTCCTGACTGTCCCGACCCCTATCCACACCCCCATCCCCTGACCACCACCCCGAATTCCCCTGTCCTCTATTCAACCCGCACCCTGCCCCCTTACCGCGCTGCCTGGAGCACTGGTGGCTGGAGGCACTACAGCCGTGCTGCCCGACTGAAGCCGAGCCACGCCGCCACTATGCAGTACAGAGACTGGGTCACGTCAGGCTCTGCAGCTGCGCTCACAGCCCTGCCATCCAGAGCACTGCACCAGCGGCAGGGCGAGCTCAGGCTGTGTGGGAGGGGGACCAGCAGGGGAGGGGCTAGGGGCTAGCCTCCCAGGGCAGGAGCCATACACTTATGGCTTGCCCTTTCTTTTTATTTTTTTAATTAAGTTGCATGTTCTTTGGGAGCATGATTTTCTCTCTTTCCATCTACCCACACTTGTTTTGCTACTGGACCAATGCTATAGGAATAAGCAAGGTTTAAAACTTGAGAGAAAGAGAAGACAGACAAGCAGAGGCAGACTGCCAGAAAGGTCTTGGACTATTCTTTTTTAATAGCTTGTGGAAATCAATGTCTGTAATGGAAATGCTGAGACAACTATAGCTACACTGGTACAGACTGTGTTGCTATAAATGTAAAGGTAATTGCAGAGTTGTTGCATTTTGTAAGATGCCAAAAGAGAAGAGAAACAGAAAAAAGGAGCAATCGCAGCATATGTCCTTTTCATGATTTATTAGATGTTGGCACTGTGATGCCCTTTGCTGTTTTAAAAAATAACGTGCACATCATTCCCTGCTGTTTCTAAAGCATGATGATAGAAAGCAAAGCTCACAATTATGGTAAGCTACAAAACCTGTCAGTCAAGGTGTTGAGTAGATAATGCCAAACAAATCAGCAGGTTTACACCTGGGAAAAGAAACTATAATATACGAAATAGGTTTTCTTTGCTCTTGTTTACAAGGGGAGTGGGAGACTTGCTACAGGAGGTGTTTAGCATATTTACAGGACAGCACAGGAGGTATTTAGCATATTGACAAGCAACAATGTCACAATTTTACATGCAGAAGTTTAAATATTGTAAAATATATTCTCTCTTTGGCACCTCTGATTTCAAGCATCTGCATCTACACATGTCAAGATAAAAAGAACGAGGAGTACTTGTGGCACCTTAGAGACTAACAAATTTATTTGGGCATAAGCTTTCATGGGCTAAAGCCCACTTCATCAGATGCATGGAGTGGAAAATATAGTAGGAAGACAGATAGATATATACAGAAAACATGAAAAAATGGGTGTTGCCATACCAATTCTAATTGATTAGTCTCATTAGAGTTAGTATGGCAACACCCATTTTTTTCATGTTCTCTCTCTCTCTCTCTACCTATCTTCTTACTATATTTTCCACTGCATGCATCTGATGAAGTGGGCTTTAGCCCATGATAGCTTATGCCCAAATAAATGTGTTAGTCTGTAAGGTGCCACAAGGACTCCTCGTTCTTTTTGCTGATACATACTAACACGGCTACCACTCTGAAACCTGTCACACATCAAGATGAAATTTTCAGTCAAAGCATTTCTGCCATGAAAATTCCATGCCTTATTAACATTTCATGCTTACAGATGCTCTGACATGAACTCTTTACTATGAATCTCATGTTAGGGATTTTCTGCATAAAAAAACATGTATTAAGTAATGCTTCAAATTAATGTGTATGGTGGGGGGTAAAATGTTTTGAATTCTGTATTGTGCTGTCACTTACATATGTATACACACCTACTAGGCGCCTGTTAAATGCTGTTGGAGTAATGGCATCTTGGGCTGCTGGAGTATTGAAATCTTTGGCCCTTTCCTGGGGAAAGACTAAAGAATCCATTTTTTCTGTTTCCCTCCTTAGGCCTGGGGAGGTTGGAAAGAACAGGATGTGGGACAGGAATACTCTGGGCCAGTTGAGCAGCAAAGAGAGACATGGGTCTGACTCAAAGGAAGGAGACTCTGAGGCACACACTCATATTCACTCACACTCCCCATGGGGCCAGAATAGGGAGAGAACCTGGAGCCTTGCAGGATCTGTTCAGGAGGTATGCTGCCTGCTTATTCCTCTATTCCTCTCAGTTCAGCTGCAGAGCCAGATGCTGCTATAAGCAAGAGTTCTGACTCATCCAGCAATGCATCTACATTCTCTAAAAAAAACTGAGATTGGGAGAATTTGATTTATATTTATCTTACTTCTCCAGAAGAGCTTTCTACTTGACCAAAGGGGTGGGATTTTTGCAAGACTGGTTGTTGTACTGGTGCTCAGGAGGCACCTTGAAGTATAGGGGCCAAATTCTGTTATCCTTTAGCCTGTCTACACTACGCGTTTAACTGAATTTAGCAGCATTATAAACCGAGTTTTAACCCTGCACCCGTCCACACAACGGAGGCCTTTATATCGATATAAAGGCTCTTTAAACTGGTTTCTGTACTCCTCCCGATGAGAGGAGTAGCGCTGAAATCAGTTTTCCATGTCAGATTAGGGTTACAGTGTGGCCGCAAATCAACGGTATTGCCTCCGGGTGTATCCCTCCAGTTGCCACCATTGTGAGCCGTTGGAAAGCAATAGCCAGGTGACAGGAAAGCCCTGCGAACTTTTGAATTTCATTCCTGTTTGCCCAGCGTGGAGTCTGATCAGCATGGTGTGATGCAGTCCAAATCCAAAAGAGCTCCAGCATGGACCGTAGGAGATACTGGATCTGATCGCTGTATGGGGAGATAAATCTGTTCTTTCAGCTCCGTTACAGAAGACGAAATGACAAGCATTTGAAAATCTCCAGAGTATGATAGACAGAGGCCACGCAGGGGACTCAACACGTGCTGTGTGATAAGCATACGGAAGCCTAAAGAATCAAATGAATGCTCATGGAGACAGGAGAGGGTACTGAGGACTCCAGCTATCCCAGTCCCCGCAGTCTCCGAAAAGCATTCGCCTTCTTGGCTGAGCTCCCAATCCTGTAGGGTCAACACATTTGTCTGGGTGGTTCAGGGTATATTCGGTCAATTTACCCCTCTCCCTCCCGTGAAGAAAAGGAAAAATCATTCCTTGACTTTTTTTCAATGTCACTGTATGTCTACTGCAATGCTGCTTGGTAGATGCAGTGTCGTGCGGCATATAACAGAGCATCCTCTTCCTCCCGGTGTGCAGACGGTACAGTACAAAATGACTGATAGCCGTCCTCATCATCCTGTGAGTGCTCCTGGCTGGCCTCGGTGAGTCGGGCGGGGTTCCTGGGTAAAAATGGAATGACTCCCGGTCATTCCTGCAGATGGTACAGAACGGCTGTAAACTGTTCTTCATCATAGCACTGGGGCTGAGCTCCATCAGCCCCCCCCCTTTCTGTCTAAAGAAAAGTTTCTGTCGTTTGCATGGGACTTCATGGCATCATGGAGGCTGGACTCTCTCTCCCGCCACCATTTACTGTCCTGCCTGGACTATCGTAGAGCTGAGGCTGTCTCCCCTCTATTATCGTACTTAAAACTCAGTGTTTCTTATTCCTGCATTCTTTATTACTTCATCACACAAAGGGGGGACACTGCAACGGTAGCCCAGGAGGGTTGGGAAGGAGGGAAGCATGGTGGAGTTGTTGCAGGGGCACCCCTGTGAATGGCATGCAGTCTCTTTTCTTGTGCGATTCTGACACGGAGCAGCTGTGCTCTTGGTTCTCTGTACACTGGTTTCTAGTCACAATTGCCCCATATTTCTAGGCAGGACTGACTTCTATTTTGATACAACATAAAGAAGAATGACTCGCGGGGTCATTCCCATTTTTGTTTTGCACCCCGGCCAACCTCAGCTAAGGCCAGCCAGGAGCACCCATGACGGCAGCAGACAGTCAGAACGACTGTATGACCGTCATCTCATGGCCATTTACAACGGCATGTAGACAGTCCAACAGGGATGGTAACATTTCTGCTACGTTGCAAGGCAAATGAATGTGCTGTGTAGCACGTCAGTACCGCTCTGTCAAGCAGATCCAGTACACACATGGTGACAGTGACAAAAGGCAAAACGGGCTCCATGGTTGCCATGCTATGGCGTCTGCCAGGGCAATCCAGGGAAAAAGGGCGCAAAATGATTGTCTGCCGTTGCTTTCATGGAGGAAGGAATGAGTGATGACATTTACCCAGAATCACCTGCGACACTGTTTTTGCACCATTACCCATTGGGATCTCAACCCAGAATTCCAATGGGCGGGGGAGACTGCGGGAACTATGGGATAGCTATGGGATAGCTACCCACAGTGCAACGCTCCAGAAATCGACGCTAGCCTCGGTACATGGACACACACCACTGAATTATTGTGCTTTGTGTGGCCGAGTGCACTCGACTTTATACAATCTGTTTTACAAAACCGGGTTATGTAAAATCGGAATAATCCTGTAGTGTAGACATACCCTTACTCACGTGAGAAGTACCTGTATCAAACGCCAATGGAGTCCGTGGACTCTGATCCCTACCATCTGACAACCTATTTATCATAATGGGCCACATCCACACAATATATAAATTAGCTGTATGGCCCCAAAGATGTCACATGGCCCGCAGCTGTGTGCTGACTGGGCTGCAGATTGTGAACCACTGTGACAGAGCTATAAACTTTTGTATACCTAACTCATATCATGTGACAATAGCCAGCCAATAAAGAACAGTCTCTCAGCAGCTCCGTGTGTCATGCCCTTATTTCAATGTCCATTAATTTCAGTGGGACTATTCACATGAGTAAAGAAAGCAGGATCTGACCCATAGTTACTAGTTGTCTTAACTCTAGATAATAATTAGGTTAGATTTTGAATGGAATTATATTGCACAAGTACTTTGCTGTTTTTTGACCAGCCTATGGGGTGGTTAAAATTTGGAGAGAAAAAAATTAAAATGTCAAGAAAAATTATCTGCAAAAATTGTCCTACATTTTTCAGTTAGCTCTAGTAAGACTTTGGAAATATTTATACAATTTTCTGAGGGTTTCCAGTAATGTGAAATCTTAAATTCAAATTTAATTTACATTACTTGTGAAATACTCTGTATCAGGAGACACCGATAAAAACAATTCAAAATTCATATTTTCTAGATTTAGGTCTCTTTCTCAAGATAAGGATGTGCTCTCCTTTAAAGCACTGCAGAAGATAAAACCAGAAGCAGCGTTGTTATTTCTAGCTAAAATTATAACTCAAATTTGAAAGAAAACTTTGTTAATGAATCCCTGGAGTTATTCTGTGATGAAATCAGTAAAAGATGCTGACTGGTTCAGAGGCTGAGGTTGAGAATTCTGGAACTTAAGATAGAGTTGTTATTTCTGGTCTCTCTCAAAAGAGAACTATTTAAACAAGTTAAAATTTATGAGGAGATTCTCAAAAGTACAAATGGGATTTAAATGTCAAACTTCCATTGACTTTTAATAGGAATTGGGAACCCAGTTAACCTTTTCAGCCTTTGAAAGTCTCCCCATTAACCAATAGGTTACAGTGTTCTTAAAATGATGGGCCAAACTCAGTCTTGATTTACCTCTGCCCACTTAAAATTTATTGCTGTTTAAATGAAACTGTGGGTACAAATGATAGTATCGTATGCAGATGTGTAGACACTTGAGTTGTATGTCCAAGCACAAAGGTAGATACCAGATCAAAATGTATTACCAAAAGTAATAGCGATTACAAAATGGGAGATTACTTTTAAAAATCAGGCCCTTAATAATTTGCTTTGCCTGATAGTCACACAACCAGTAATGTATTGTATGAAAGATACCCTTTCCATGGCTTTTTCCTCTAGCACTGCTTTATTTCCCTTCCTCACAATCCATGTGTGTGTTCTCGCAAAGTTACAAGACTGCTGATTATTATACCATTAATTTATTAGCTCAGTTTGAATGACTTAATACTTCCCTTTGACATATCAGTAACTCTGCAAATGGAGGAGTCTGAGTCAGAACCTGGCTCCACCTATAACAGTTACTACAATACCATTGCTGTATTGTTTGATCTATATACACGGCCCAAACTGTACTAAATGCGTATACCTGAACAGATAAACTCAACTGTCTGGATTATTTACTACAGTAATATTTAACATTTTGGTAATGTTCACAGTACTTTGCTTTCCAGAGTGTACATTTCATAATCAATAAAAACACATATGAACAAATAATTAAGTGACAGGGTATCTGTACGTCTCCTTATACAAAACAATACTTGGATAGCAGATGGTTTGACATGTAATTGTTATATCTATGATTTATTAATATGAACTGAAAATCTTTAGCAAACACTTATGAATTAGGAACCATAAGAGTTTATCACTATTATTGTTTTTATTCAGGAAACTAATGTTACATATGATCCTGTCTCAGCTATGCTGTAGCCTTATATAAGAATGTAAGAATGGCCCTACTGGGTCAGACCAAGGGTCCATCTAGCCCAAGATCCTGTCTTCTGACAGTGGCCAGTGCCAGGTGCACCAGAGAGAATGAACAGAACAGGTAATCATCAAGTGATCCATTCCTTGTCGCTCATTCCCAGCATCTGACAAATAGAGGCTAAGGACACCATTCCTGCCCAATCTGGCTAATAGCCATTGATGGACCTATCCTCCAGGAATTTATCTAGTTCTTTTTGGAACCCTTCACAACATCCTCTGGCAAGGAGTTCCACAGGTTGACTGTGTGTTGTGTGAAGAAATACTTCCTTTTGTTTATTGTAAACCTGCTGCCTATTAATTTCATTTGGTGACCCCTAGTTCTTGTGTTATAAGAAGTAATAAACACTTTCTTATCTACCTTCTCTACACCAGTCATGATTTTATAGACCTCAATCATATCTCCCCTTAGCAGTCTCTGTTCCAAGCTGAAAAGTCCCAGTCTTAATCATCTCTCCTCATACGGAAGCCGTTCCATACCCCTAATAATTTTTGTTGCTCTTTTCTGAACCTTTTCCAATTCCAATATATCTTTTTTGAAATAGGGCGACCACATCTGCACACAGTATTCAAGATGTGGGCATGCCATGGATTTATATAGAGGCAACATGATATTTTCTGTCCTATTATCTATTCCTTTCATAATTATTCCCAGCATTCAGTTCACTTTTTTGACTGCTGCTGCACATTGAGTGGATATTTTCAGAGAACATAACGTCATAGTTTCCTATTACTTACATCAGGGGGGCACTTTTAAAACTAATGAAAATGGATTAATTTTGTTCACCACTCCTCTTTGGTGTACAATTCGTTTTGATTTTGTAAACTTTCTAGTTCTCATTGTCATTTTTACAATACAGTAGAGAGTAGAAATTAGGGACTTGCTCCTTCAACCCCAACTCACCTGAGTAATCTTTACTCAAACATAGAGCTGCATTGGTTTTAGTGGGACATACTGCATAAGTCAGGATTACTTAGACAAATAAAATTTGCCAGATAAGGAAATTCTCTTCTGGGGGCTCTATTCTGAAAGGTCCATGTAGCTCTGATACATGGCTTGAACTAGGAAAAAGGAAGGCTACTTACCAGGAATTGTAGCACTTTGAGATGATTGCCTGCATAGATCACATTTTTGGGGATGCACATGTATGCTTGCCATTGAGTCAGAACTCTCTTAAAAACAGTGTCTGCTGGGGAAGCATATAAGCTCCTTTGCAGATCTGAATGTTTAGAGCAAAAGGTACATAAAAAACCACATCGTCAACCCCACCATCATTTGAAGTATCATAGAAAAGCTTCTTTGAACACATGCCCTAGTGACTATGAGGGTCAATTAGTGTAATTGCACCTTGCAGGATTTTCAGCTGAGCTCCTTTCACACTTTCAGCTAATGCATAATGAAGCTGCAAACCACCTCCTAGGAAGAACAGCTATGATCATATTATGTCCTCTATGTATTTTTTAATACTGGTTGCCTGTAAAGTGGCAGACTCACTGTCATTATTTAACTAACAGAATGGCATGCAGGCTAGCTATATTTGAGACCTCCTGGTCCCAAAAGTTCCACCATCACCCCAAAGATTATATGATTCATAATGTCAGATTTTACAGCCAGAAGAAGCCATTAGATTGTCCAGTCCGACCGGTATAACAGAGACCATAGAATTTCCTCAGTTACTCCTGTATTGAGTACAATGATCATGTTTTAGTTGTGCTGGTCTTAAGGTGTGGCATACACAGTTTCAGGCTAATCTGATCTTCATCTCCCCAAAAAGCTGAACATGTTTTTTTTCCAGATATATTTTCAATTTTTAATTATTTTGGCCCTTTGTATTAAAATGGCTCCTTCCTTCCTTTTTTTTTTTAAATGATCATCGTTTGGCTTGTACTTACTTTTATATTCGTTATTTAGGATATATGTGATTTACTTTAAATTGTTAGTGAAATGTCTTGTACAGCATTGTGACGTGGCATTGTTATTTGGTAGTTACGAAGACAACTCAAAGAGTGACTTTCAGAAGCAATTTTATTATTTGTTGGATAATTAATATCACTAATGTTTTAGCCATTGCAAATATAACTATCAACACCTCTGAGAAAGCAATGCTGTCTTCTAGAATTAATTTTAAATACATTTTAGATTACTTTCAAAATCCTCTAAGAAACTGAAGGTTGCATTTCACTAATAGTTTTACTGTCCTTTAGAAACATTTCCGGAATCATATCCTTTTTACATCAGAAAGGTTGTAAAAAGAAGAATATACAGTATAATAGCAGACATTATATGAATATTGAATGGGCTCAATAACACATGGATTATTTGCAGAGAAAACTGTTCAATCACTATGCTGTGAATGTAGTTTACCTATTCTAGACACTTATACTTTCAGATATATTTCAAACAAGAAATCAAGCAACTATTGCAATAATCTTTTAAGACACTTTGATATCAAGATCTATTTGATAAAACACACTATAGATCACGGTAAACTTACAGAAATAGTCCTTAACCAGAAAGATATTGAGTCTGATCCTGCATTTCCTCACTCATGTGAAAAATCTATTGAACCCAATGGGACTTCTCACATGACTAAAGGTTTGCAGAATCAAGACCACTGTTTGTAAGCCTGAGTGTGCTGTAACAAAATATTTAACAACAAAAAATGGTTGCAAGTTTTCTCTCTCAAGTATTCTTACTTAAACTATACAAAACACAAATAGAAGCAAAAAATATTTAAAAAATAAATATCAGCATCAATGCAATAGCAGCTGAACTAGTCACATATCCTGAGCACAACATTCAAGACATTTAGAACCATAGGTGCCGACTTTGTAATGTGCCGGGGGGGCTCCTCTGGCACCGCCTCCTTGCCCCCATTCCACTCCTGCCCCCAAGGCCCCACCTCTTCCCACCCCTGTTCCACCCTATTCTGCCCCCCTCCCTCAAGCATGCCCTGCCCTCACTCCTCCACCTCCCCCCAATGCCTCCAGCACACCATCAAACAGCTGATCACAGCAGGTGAGAGGCACTGCGGGGGGGAAGGAGAGGCACTGATCGGCAGGGCTACTGGTGGGCCGGAGGCACTGGGGTAAGGGCTAATAGGGGAGAGGCCGGTGGATGCTAAGCAGCCACCATTTTTTTTCCTGTGGATGCTCTAGCCCTGGAGCACCCATGGAGTCGGTGCCTATGTTTATACCTTATAGATTCATAGATTCATAGACTCTAGGACTGGAAGGGACTTCGAGAGGTCATCGAGTCCAGTCCCTGCCTTCATGGCACGACCAAATACTGTCTAGACCATCCCTGATAGACATTTATCTAACCTACTGTTAAATATCTCCAGAGATGGAGATTCCACCACCTCCTAGGCAATTTAATTCAGGTTAACTTTACCCTGTACAGTTTAGGAATTGTTTCCTATGGTCCTACTTAAATCCTCCCTTGCTGCAGTTTAAGCCACTGCTTCTTGTTGGTATCATTAGAGGCTAAGGGAACCAAGTTGTCTCCCTCCTCTCATACCCTTTAGATACCTGAATGGCATCATCCCCTCTCTAGTCTTCTCTTTTCCAATTAAATAAACCCAATTCTTTCAGCCTTTCCTTCATAGTCACGTTCTCAAGACCTTTAACATTCTTGTTTCTCTTCTCTGGACCCTCTGCCAATTTCTTCCACATCTTCTTGAAATGCGGTGCCAGAACTGACACAATACTCATTTTGAGGCCTAAACCGCGCGAATTAGAGCGGAAGAGACTTCGCGTGGTTTGGGTTACACACACCTGTTAATTGCATCCCAGGATCAGCGTTTGCTTTTTTTGCCAACAGTATCACACTGTTGACTCATATTAGGCTTGTGGTCGCTATGGACCCCTAGATCTCTTTCTGCCATTACTCCTCCTAGACAGGTCTCTTCCCAGTCTGTATGTGTTGAAAACTATTTCCTTCTCTAAGTGGAGCACTTTGCCAGTTTGTCTTATTTTGAACTTCATCTGTTTACCTCAGACCATTTCTCCAATTTGTCAGATCATTTTGAATTTTTTGGACCCTGTCTCCAAAAAGCAGTTGGCATCCCTCCCAGGTTGGTATCTTGTTTCCGCAACTAATAAGCGTACTTTCTTGCCAAACTCTAAGTCGTTGATGAAGGTATTGACAGAAGCCGGTCCGTAAAACAGACCCTGCAAGAACCTCCAACTTGTATACCTTTCAGCCGGATTGGGAGCAATTTAATAACTTACTTCTGAGTACGGTTTTATCCAGCCAGTTATGCGCCCACCTTATAGTAGCCTGATCTTTAAATGTATTCTTAGTTATTTTTCCGAAAAGGGAATTAATCATGTGAGGACCGTATCAATGCCTTTTAAAGGTCTAGGTATACCACCATTCCACTGCTTCTCCCTTATCACAAGGCTCGTTTTATTTCCTATCAAGAAGCTTGATCAGAGTGAGTTTGACACGATTTGTTCTTTACTAAATCCATGCTGGCCTATTCCCTATCACCTTACCACCTGCCAGTGGTTGCAAGATGTATTTCGTTAATTACTTGCTCCATTATCTTCCCTGGCACAGAAGTTAAACTAACTGGTCTGTAGTTTCCTGGGTTGTTTTTATTTCCCTTTTTATAGATGGGCACTATATTTGCCCTTTTCCAGGCTTCTGGAATCTCTCCCGTCTCCCATGACTTTCCCATGACCTTCACTAGATATAAGATAAACAAAGCTTCAGAAACAATGGCCTTGGTTCATCATTCATCAGCGGGTTGCAGTTTACATTTTCCCAGTATAATTCATCTAATCCCTATATAGGCCTAGATTTTCAAAAGTGCCTTGATTTTTTCATTATTTATTCCTCTCACTGAAGTCAATTCAACAAGCAGATGCTCAGCCACTCTAAAAAATAGGCCCAAGGTATCTCACATTGAGCAATCAAAAACTGAGGCACCCAATATTAGTGGACATTTCATAACAATTAGGCCAAAATCTGTAAGTAGCATTTCATATAGACAATGTGAAGACTTCTACTCTCATTTCTGTTGCAAAATTTCAAGTCCCTCCCTTGGAATCCCTGGCACCCATTGGCTAGCTGGGGGACAGGGGTGCTGATTGGCCAGCATTCTCCAGCTCTCAGGATTTAGACCAGTGCAAGGGCCCTGTGCAGCCTCTTATGGCTCTGTTCCAGCAGCCCCACCCTACTCACCCAAACTGGGAATGGGAAGCCGGCTTGACAGATACTACAGGTCTAGCCAGTTACCTGTTTAGGGGGTCAGGAAGGAATTTTTTTTCTCCCATGGGCCAATTGGCAGAGGACCAGGGAGTTTTTTGTCTTCCTTACAGCACCTTCAAGCCACAGTGGATTGAGTAGGAAAGGTGCTTAGTACCTAACTGAGGTACTGGGTGGAGTTGTTTATTTGTCACAATTTGTGGTCGAGAGAATAAAATGAACAGTTCCCAAAAGTAAAAGACCTGGAATGTTGGTGTTAGACCTTGCGCTCATGTGATAGGATGAGACCTTGTGGCCTTCATGGACGTGGTCAGATTTGTGGCCTTTACGGGCCAAGATCTCTACCTTGCTGCACCCTTTATCCCCCTCACAGGGAGGGGGAAGATGCTAGGACTCAGAGAGAGCTGAGTCCTGGGGGGTAGCCTGAGGAGAGCCTACCCTGCGTTATGGGTTACACAGTAAGAAGCTCTGTAACCCTGGCGCCAGTTACAGGTATATGGTAAGGTGCCCTGTAACCCTGGCACTAGTTACAGGTTATGTGGTAAGGAATTCTGTAAGCCCACACTGGAACTAATTAAATTTGGTGTAACAGAGTATGGGTGATAAACGGGTAGTGCCCCTCTCCTGAGTTCATCTTATATAACAATAATGTATGCGTTACCTATGTTTTGTTCCATGTGAGAATCTACTCCTCTCCTTTAGGTCCACAATATTTAAAAGATTTACTAATTAGTGAAATGAATACCACGCCTTTGGTAATCTTTTTTCCACACCAGAATGGAAATCTTTCATTCCCTAGAGAGGAAAAAGTTCAATAGAAATCAAATATATAAATGCTAGTCCCATCAGTGTAAGAAGTTCAAATAATTGATATGCAAGGATAGTTGTCCTAACACCTATTATGCATTAGCTGGAATGCAGCAAATTATCAAACACCCACTTTTTTTTTTTAAGGATTTCATAACCCAACCACTGCATTTGAAACTGATGGTAAAAGAATTTTTTTTTTTTATCAAAATCTATTTTTTGATCATGTATGTAAAATAAACAGCAATGGTTGGGGGAAATTTCCCTGGAGCAGGTTTAGAGAACTAGGGAAAATCCCTAGATCAAACTATGATGACAAAAAAGATCATCACTAACTGCTACATTTAGCCAACTATAAACTCTATTCTGTTTATTTGGTTCACAGATTAGTAGATATGGAAAAAATACAACGCACAAGTGGCTGCTTAATACAAGCATTTAAACCACTCAACAGTACATAGCATTATAGATAGGTGAGCTGGTTTGGATAAAATAAGAAACCACGCTGATCTTTGCCCAAAACTTCAAAAAGTTTGAGGTTAAAAAAAATTCTTTCCACATTGCTTTGCACCTCCACATTGCTTGATCAGACAGAACAGAAAGCAGAAATGGCAAAATACACAGACAACGAATGTTCTCATGGTATTTCTGACTATACCAGAAGAGTCAGAAATTTCATAAGGACGCCTATTCTCAAGAGATCAAGTTTTGCAAACTGAAGAGGTCTGCAGAATTCTAAGAAAGTTTGGGTAAACAACTGCACTCAAAACAAAACAAACCTTCTGAAGTTTACCCATCAATTTTATACAAAAGCATAAACCTCAATAGTCGGTGCTATGAAAGAGAGAGAGGGTGTTGTGTGTATCATATAAACAAAGTTTGTATTATATACACACACACACACGCACAATCATTCTTACTTCTGTATGTTTTGTCCTCTACTTTTTCTACAAAATAATATTTTTGTATGTGTCCTTGTTATGATTTTTCCCTGTCCCTGCTCATTTGCCCCCCCCTCGCTCCTTTTAGCTTTGGCTTTACACTGTTTTAATTGTGTCTGTTTCTGATAATTAATTTCTCTATAATTATTTATGCTGCTTCAAATTTCCTTTGTTTCCTCCTGTTCTACAAACCCAAAACTTTATTCTTCTCTCCAAGACATTTCTTCCCTCCTCTCTTTCTGTCTCTCTCTTTATCTTCTTATTTTCCCCTTCAGTTTTTCTTCTCTTATTTGGTGGTACTTTACGTCAATTCCCTCTGGTTTTCCTTTTTTCCTCCCTTTACTGTCACCCTCTCCCTAATTCTCTACTGCCTTATTTCAATCTCCTCCATTCCCAGTTATCCTTCTATTTTAGTCCCCTCTCCTCCTTCCTCCACATTCCATTCTCTTCCCTGCTCCTTTTCCCTTAATTCCATTTCCCTCTCTTCATTCCCCCTTTCCACACGATCCCTTAATTCCATCCCCTTCCACCATCTCACTCCATTCTATTTTATATTCCACACAGCACGTCCCTGCCATCCTTAATGGAGATAAACAAAAATACCCAACTCTTCCCTCTTAAAAACATGTTTTTCTTAGCATGTGCTCTAAAGCCCAATTTACTGATCCCAATTAACATTATGATGATAGTGCTGCCCTTTCTTATAGACTCTAGGGCTGGAAGGGACCTCGAGAAGTCGAGTCCAGTCCCCTGCCCTCATGGCAGGATCAAATACTGTCTGGACCAAGGGTCCCCAACGCGGTGCCTGTGGGCGCCGTGGTGCCTGCCGGAGCATCTAAGTGTGCCTGCGTACTGGCCAGCGGATGAGCATACACTGGATGACGCTGCTTGTCGGCGGCATTTCGGCGGATGCTTGTCCGCCGCCATGATCCTCTGTGGCTCATCATCTGGTGCCCGTCAGACGAAAAAGGTTGGGAACCATTGGTCTAGACCATCCCTGACAGACATTTATCTAACCTACTCTTAAATATCTCCAGAGATGGAGATTCCACAACCTCCCTAGGCAGGTTATTCCAGTGTTTAACAACCCTGACAGTTAGGAACTTTTTCCTAATGTCCAACCTAAACCTCCCTTGCTGCAGTTTAAACCCATTGATTCTTGTTCTATCCTTAGAGGCTAAGATGAACAAGTTTTCTCCCTCCTCCTTATGACACTCTTTTAGATACCTGAAAACTGCTATATGAAACTTGTTCTTGGAAAACCTGTTGGATTAAGAATGATATTGCAGAGCATGGTATAGCCGTGATTATTACAGTAGTTGCTGGACATAGGTATATTTAAGGTTGGCTGAGCTATTTCTCCTTTTAAAAAGTAGTCTGTTTTGAGTCTGGTGCTCAGGCCTGTGTGAAGTCAATGGAAAGGCTTCCATTGAGTTTAATGGCCTTTGGATCAGGCTGTGTTACAAAACTTGAAGATCTAGATTAACTGGCAAATCAGAATTCCTGTTTAGCTTAAAGAAAATTTTAAAGGAACAGAATGTACTCCCCATGCTTTCAACATTTGGTTCACTGCTAATGAATGTATCCTTAGTGGACAACCTTCTTCAGAGTGGATTTCTCTGCATTATGTAGCTAAATACAGGAGCAAAGTTGGAAATAATTAAGTTTACTGAATAATTATAATGCCCCTTCAGCATAAGATGAAGGTTGGACTGCTTCACCTGAAGTCAGTGAGCAAGCACTGACTGCACCTGCCCACATTGCACCTGGCTTGCAGGACAACAAAAAGTTTTTTACGTGTGAAGTTGTTAGCCCTGCTGACCTCTCCTGAATGTGCAGCACAATACAAAGTCAAAGAAAAAAATTACAAAGAACATGCTGATACTCCAGAGTTAATCAAACCATATGACTGTGTGTGTGCGTGCGCCCCAGCAAGCACTGACCTCAATACTACTCTGGCTTTCATGTTATTCATTGATTTTTGGGAATCAAAAATGCAATGAAAACAAAGCATTGCTAGTCAATTAGTTCTTATCACAGACTAGCAGTCTGTGGTAATGGGATGACATGCTGTTCTGCATAACAATTGAAAACAAGCCTTTTAGAGCCAGGTATCTGTCCTCAAAGGCAAAACATGTCCCCTTTCCCAAGAACAGATGTAGCCTGCAACATGATTAATGCCTTTGCACATGGTATAGGACTGATTTTAGCAGTTGTCAGCAATTTCAGATGATATGGGCAGTACCTGTCCACTTATCAAACATGATGTTGATGTGCTCTCAGTTTTAGTCTATAAGCAGAGGGGGGGGCTTTTTTTTTTTTTTTTTTTTTTAAGGAAAACTATCATTGTCTGCTGAATATAATTAAACTATTTGGAGCTACTTTAAATAAAATGTCTACAGTTTACAGGATGTTAATTTAATTTTTAAGAGACAGGTTCACCCTTTGCGTGATTTACTATTATTTGCCTACCAGTGCATCTCATTACAATGAATATTCATACAACACTTCCAGTGGCTCTCACTGAATATCAAACCTACCCTGGTCATTAAAAGGCCTGTCATCATACCCCACCAGCGCTTCTGGCACTTCTAAATGATCAGGCCGTAGTCTGGGGGTGTGAGTGCTAATCTGAGCACACAACAGAAAAATATATTACTAGTATCAATTATCAAAGGTCATAGTTTTCATCAGTAAATTGGAATTTTATGGTATCACATAGGGCAGTGCATACTTTACATTATTAAGTCATTAATAAGCTATTCTTGATCAATCTGAGTAAACAGAAAATCCCATTAAAGTAGTTTTATTTTTATCTCACTGATTCATGAAATCTCCACTGTCAGAAAATAGATACAGTATTCTTAATATACCAGAATGCATATTAGTTTAAAAGAGGGAGGGTGGAAAGGAAGCTAGCATGAACTAGTTTAATTATATTCCCTTTGCCTGAAAATCCCTGTGGCAAAAAGACCAAGTAATCAAGCTGTACGGGGGGGTGGGGGATAATACTAAGTGAGGTGGGAATTCAGGGCCTGATCCAAAGGCCATTAAACTCAATGGAAGCCTTTCCATTGACTTCACACAGGCCTGAGCACCAGACTCAAAGCCTATGCAGACCGGCAGCAGGGCCCACCTCCACTCCCACAGATTGTTATAGCAGCTTCTGCCACTCTACACCCACCATACACAGAGTGTGAGGAGCACTGTAATAAACCTCATCCTCAGGCCACCCCACACCTCCCTTACCCACTCTTCTGTTGAAGTCTGGGAGGCAGGATTTAAGTGGTGCAAAAGACCTTGTGCCGGCCCTCGACACCACAGATGAATGTCACCCTTTCCGAATAGTGCTTATGAATACAATCCTACTGAAAGAGATTTTGGATTATCTCAGAGTATTTGTAGCATCTCTGTTATGCACACAAATCTATTCTGTACTCTGTGGGTGAGGGTGCCAGTAAATTTTCTTATGGACATATGATATCCTGAAGGACTCTGCTGAGCATGCTATCCATCAGCTTTAAATCTTCAGAGAGTCCTGACCTGTATTATTGTTTTTATTAACTCTGTGAACCACGTTTTACAACTGTAAATACTTGAATCAGATATGGTGCATGTACTTCTCTTAGTGAGAAAAGCTGATCTATAAAAACAGGAGGAAAACAATAAACATGTACAAAAAAGAATTCCTTTATCATGTTCTTAGGTGGACATTTTAATGTACCTTGTTCACACTGTTTTCTCCTTTTCAGTAACTGTCACAGATCCTCTGGAACAGTCCCTGGGAAGACCCCTTAGGACTGGTCTCACTCTGTCACTAGGGTAAGCCACTTGGCTTCACTGCCTCCTGGGACCGCACCTCTAACCTTGCAGAACCCCTGTCTCACACCCTGAGTTCCCTTCAGCAAGTTCACCTGAAATAGGGACCTGAAGGAGACTTGTACCCCCAAAGTGAGCAATGCACCTCCACCTTCAGCATCTCCAGTGACTCTCAGCCAGCCTTGTAAAAACAGTAGGATTGGAACACAGCACAGAAACCCCTTGATTAGCACAGAGAAAAGAAAGTTACAGCATAGTCTATTTTGGTTAGCCCAGAGCCCCCCCCACCTCCTCCAAAATCAGAAAGAGTATCCCCAGACAATTTGCCTAGGCAGCACAGGAACATCATCAGGGAATCTAGGTTTGTGCACCACTGCACTGAAAATTCATTAGACCTTTGACTACTTCCTAGCAGATGGAAACCAAGATGTTGAACTCCTTTCTCACTCCCTGCCCACTTCCTTCCTTTTCTTTCCCTCCCTGTCCTTTTGTCCATTCTCCCCTTTATTTTAAGAAAAGAAAAGAAAAGAAAAAGAGCACTTGGTGCATAAAGCTGTTAACTGTGCCAGGTCCCCGCCATCTCATGTGAAAAACCATATGTTAGGACAGGGGCTTCTGCAAAGCCTTTACCTCCTTTAGCCTGTGCACATTTAACTGTGCAGCTGAGGTTGTGGAACAATTTGTACAGTGGGGGTGCTCAGAGCTGTTGAACCAAACTGTAATTACAGATACATAGATATAAATATGATATACACCTCTACCTCGATATAACGCTGTCCTTGGGAGCCAAAAAATCTTACCACGTTATTGGTGAAACCACGTTATATTGAACTTGCTTTGATTGACCGGAGTGCGCAGCCCCACCCGCCGGAGCACTGCTTTACCGCGTTATATCCAAATTCGTGTTATATCAGGTGATGTTATGTCGAGGTAGCAGTGTATATGGAAACCATTTCAAGCCAGGGGCTACAGCTGCACCCCACACACCTCTAGTTCCAGCACCTATGCTGTGCAGTGAAGAAGGAAAGCATTCCTCCCTCATGCACTGCACAGTAAGGCCAGAATTTCCAGAAGAGCTTAGCAACCATCATCGAGAGCCAGATTTTCATAAGAGCTCAGCTCCCTTTTAGGCACCAAAATTAGTAGCCAGATATTCACAAGTTAGTGCATGTTTGGAGCTGAGTTCTTCTGAAAACCTGGTCCTGACTGGTATGTGAGTGCAAAGACTCCCCATTCCCACAGGGCTCCTGATCCCCACAGTAAAGGACTATAAATCTGCTCTCTTGAATTGTTTCCTGAGCTTGCTTGTACATGAAGCTTCCTTGCACTGAATGAGGTAGGACACATTTCACTTGACAAGTATGTGTATGTACTTTACAGGTTCTGGTAAAACATTAAGATATCATTACTGAGAAACATTTGCTTTGCTTAAATCACCATGCATGCACCAGCTAGGATTTTGAAACCGTGATAACTCAGCCAAATCAAACCCAATTTTTACCTGGGCAAAAAAGGGCAGCTTCTCTCAATAAGATCCATTTCCATATCAACTTTCTACTACTTAGTCCCCTCCATTTTGGAACAAAAGCAGTTCAAAGAAAAGTTGCTAAAAATAATATTGAGTGTGGTTTTACTTCCCCTGCTGTCGTCCTTCTCAAAACAACTTAGCTGTTTAAAAAAAAAAAGAAGAAATTAAAGTTGGTGCAAACTCATCCTCAGGCAAGGATCACGCTTGGAAGAGTTCAGTGTCAAAGCGGAACATTTCCTAAATGCATAAGCAATTGAAAATGAGGATTTAGAATGGAAATGCTTAACAACCTTAAGTACAAGTGTTGCTAATATAGGGGAATATTTAGGACCAGCCCTATAGTGGACCTTTAGGTCACCCCTGCTATTGACCTCTTTCCACATTAACCATTAATCCCCAAACAAATTAAACACTTCATGTTTGCAGAGGCACCGCAGACTCAAAAGTGGGCACATGATAAGTGCTTTGAATTTTCAGTTGAATATTTTGCACAACCCTGGCATGAATCCCTTTGCTTTTTGTTTCAGCCATTGTAATGGTAAACTAAGCAGATGGTATGGGAGCATTATGAGAAACATTGCATTAGGCCAGTGATAGGTACGGTAGTACCAGCTGTTCTGGCCACTGGCCTTGGCAGAATGTAGATAACCGTGGAGGAGTGATGCATGATGTTTTTTTCTCATCTCTATAAAATAGTGGTGTTTGATTCAGGATAATACAGTATGTACCATGCTGTAAGTAAACATATACAAACACGAGTGAATATATTCCAGGCTTTGTAGGTCACCCAAATGGTGTGTTTAATGTTCAGCGGTAACTATGCAATGCACTATGGGGTGAGTTACCCTATCCCCACCCCATTAACTTCAATGGCAGTCACTTGCCCAAATCTGCACATTCTGCACTGACTATTCCCTCCTAAAAGTTCCATAAAAATAGTTATGTTAAAGGTACCTATCTATAAACATTAGGACCACAATCTGGTCCTATCTTGTATGGCCAAGTCTCCCCCTGTCCATTTGTGGCCTCGTAGGCAAAACGGCAGCCCTTTGCTCAGGGGGAACATAGCACCTTCTTCTGTGCATCTCTCCCTAACAAGCAACTCACTGGAAAGAAGGCACAGGAGAAGCAGGTAGAGCATTGGTTTGCCCCTTTCTCCCAAGGCAGCTTTCCTTGCCAGATACCCAGGACAGAAAACGCTGTGCCTTTTAAAGGGATGTAGCAGATTATTCTCCCCACCTTACCTGCACAAATGCAGCGTTGCCAACTCTGACGAGTCTTGCAATATTTTGTGTTTTTCCTGAAATCCCAACTCAGCTTTCATCTACTTATGTAATCTATCTAGCTACAGTTTCTAGTCCTCATGGTTGCAGAGAAAAATCTGAAAGTGGGAAATAATTTTAAAGCCAGTTTCATGATTTTTGGGACCCAGGTCATGATTCTGGGGGTTGGCAATACTACAAATGACACACACTCAATTCTGAGCCTGGGATGGAGCTGCACTACCTCCACTGCAGGGATATAGCTGAATGCCACCAACTAGCTTTTAGATTTTATTATTTGCAATTTTTTTCTTAGATTATTAAAGCAACATTAGCAAGCCCTTACAGAGCTTTAATGTAACATATACAACTATTTGCAATGAACACAAACCACGTCACAAACCCTAAACTGCTGCAAATAAGCATACTATAGTGCTCTCAGTAAATGTAGGAAGAAAAATTATGCATAAGCCCACTCCCCTCACTAGGCCATCCTTCCAGTAACCTTTAAGAAATCTGTAGTCCAAGAAAAAAAACCTCATTCTAGCATTCTTGTTAACTGACATTCTCATTCTGAGCCACTAAGTCTCCATTAAGTTGGGCTTTACTTGAGTTTATTTTAAAATTATGCATGCAGCACATGTTCTTGTGTACTAAAACAATAAGAGGCTTACAGCAATGACCCTCTTTAATAATTATAGTATTTCATATTTTTATACTGCCTTTCATCTCACAGGATCCCAGAGAGTCTGACTAACTATGGTCTCCGGCAAACACTCCACCGCCAGAGCGCCATTGTTTGGCAGAACATACAACTCCATTAAAATGGAAACAGTGGGAGAGTAAATTTGGGCCAAGGAAACTGGAGTAAAATCCTGTTAATGAAAGTGTTTGGGAACTAAAAATGTTTACACAGAGCACACACTACCTTAGTTTTTAAGGTTTTACGCAAAATAGCCCTACACAGTAAGCATGTCTCTTAATATATCCATCTTGAGGAAGAAGGCTTGCATATAGCCATTTCAAACCTGATGCTTGGACGGATGAGCTAGCCGCTTCAGCTACTGGGGAAAAGTTTCAGAAGTACCTAATTCATTTAGGGCTCTTCTACACTTAAAAATGTTACTGGCACTGCTATGTCTGTTAGGAGTGTGATTTTTTTTTGCCAGCATAGGCCAAGTCTACACTATAAATTTACATTGGTATAATTACGTCACTAAGTGGTGTGAAAAATCCTCATCCCAAAGTGATGCAGTTACACCCACCTAACCCCTGGTGTACACAGCACTATGTGGACAGGAGAGTGTCTTCCAGCAACGTGGCTACTGCCTCTCATAGAGGTGGATTAATGGGAGCAGCTTTCCTGTTGGCATAATAGTGTCTTCATTGAAACGCTATAGCAGCGCAGTTGCAGGGCTGCAGCATGTTCAGTGTAGACCTATCCATAGTTACAAAACTAAACGTCCTAATGTAGGTCCACTTTTAAGGAAAGATGCCTTATGCTGGTTTAGCTTATTTCAGTTCCTGAAATTTAATCAGAGCACAAAGCAAACAACAAACTCTCCTGCTGATCACACAGCTCCCTCTCCCAAAGCTGCCTCTACACATACTCCTGCATAACCCAAAACTAAGAACAACACAGCGTGTCTTCCAAGAAACAAAACTTGCTCCCATGTTTAATAAAATCTTTGAAGACTGTAACAGCATCACCTGGTTACGACTGCAACAACAATATAACAACTCACCTAATGCAAATTAACAGAAACAGAAGAATTCACAACTAAACACTCCTTCCCCATCAAGCAATCCCCTCTGAAGATGTCTGGATAAGAAAACAGACCTTGCATGGTTCCCTGAAGGTTTTGGGCTCTCACGGATGAAAGCAGGGGATAGGGAATGAATTCCAAAATCAAGGGCTCACAGAAAAACTATCTGCCACTATTGCAGAGAAAAATGAATTCTTTGAATCAGTCTTCATAGCTGAGGATGTGAGGGAGATTCCCAAACCTGAGCCATTCTTTTTAGGTGACAAATCTGAGGAAATGTGCCAGATTGAGGTGTCATTAGAGGAGGTTTTGAAACAAATTGATAAACTAAACAGCAGTAAGTCACCAGGACCAGATGGCATTTGTCCAAGAGTTCTGAAGGAACTCAAATGTGAAATTGTAGAACTACTAACTGTGGTATGTTAACTAACTGTGGTAACCTACCATTTAAATCAACTTCTGTACCAGATGATTGCAGGATAACTAACGTGATGCCAATTTTTAAAAACGGCTCCAGAGGTAATCCCAGCAATTACAGGCTGGTAAGCCTAACCTCAGTACTGGACAAACTGGTTGAAACTAGAGTAAAGAACAGAATTATCAGACACATAGATGAACATGATTTGTTGGGGAAGAGTCAACACAGTTTTTGTAAAGGGAAATCTTGCCTCACCAATCAACTACAACTCTTTGAGGCTGTCAACAAACATGTGAACAAGGGGATCCCGTGGACATAGTGTACTTAGATTTTCAGAAAGTAAATAAGGAAATGTTATTTACTCCTTTTCATAACACAAGAACTAGGAGTCACCAAATGAAATTAAGAGGCAGAAGATTTAAAACAAACAAAAGGAAATATTTCTTCACACAATGCGACAATCAACCTGTGGAACTCTTTGCCAGAGCATGTTGTGAAGACCCAGACTATAACAGGGTTCAAAAAAGAACTAGATCAATTCATGGAGGATAGGTCCATCAATGACTATTAGCCAGGATGATCAGGGATGGTGTCCCCAGCCTCTGTTCACCAAGGGATGGATCACTTGAAGATTACCTGGTCTGTTCATTCCCTCTGGGGCCACTGTCTTTGGCCACTGTCAGCAGACAGGATACTGGGCTAGATGGACCTTCGGTCTGACCCAGTATGGCCATTCTTATGTTCTCACTTAAGACACACTCATAATAGTATTTATTGGCATATGTCCATTTTCTTTCAGACTTTTTATTAAACAGAAGGAATCACTACTTTGTTTTGTGCTAAGATAAAAGTTCTATCTCCCACAAAATACCCAAGTCCTTTAGACCCTGTTCCTTTCAGTTGATACAGAATGACAAAATTGGTCAGGGAAAACTATGGTTTTGTATTATTCTGTTACATCACAACTTGGACTATAATGGGAGTGCTCATCAATATAATGCCGGACTAGTCCTTCCACCAGTCATTCTACTGTCTTGCCCATTTGAAATAGAAGAAAAGGAAAAATGCCACCGTCACTCTCTGTATATTGAGTGAGCCTCCCAGTCTCAGTTGACAAACTCAGGCTAGCAAGGTTCGTTCCAGCGCTCTAAAAATAGCTACATAGACAGTACTTTGAAGTTGGGCTTTGGAGTCCAAGTTGTAGCTCTAGCCATGACTGCAAAGTGCAGTCTACACAGCTATTTTTTGAGCACTAGTGTGACTGCCACTAGCCCAAGACTGTTGACCCATATTCATAGGTTCGCTTCCTCAGGCTGTATAGATGTAACCTTAGAAAGAGAAGAGAATTCCACACCGGGAACTTCCTCCTCTCTGGCTTTCCTGACCCCCACCTCACTCCTCCTCAGGGTCCACATAAACAGACACTGGCACATCATTCTCACCATGTATGACAACGGGACACCGATCTTGACTGGGGCCTATAGGCTCTACTGAAATAAAAATAAAATATAATAAAATCATAATCAGGATTTGGAACTGAACTTTCCCAAAGGCTGGAGTAATTCAGAACCATGGTTTGCATTAAAGCCAATCTCTATCTGTGATAGGAATAGAAAAATACATTAACCAAATCATCACTGCCCCCCTTCCCGCTCCAAAAATAGTATTATCTTTCTAGCTACTCCACATTTATTTTGGAAAAGAAACAGTTGCTCCAAAATGGAGATAAGAGAGTCAACAAATATTCATTTCTGGTGCTTTGTTGTGGGGGAAGAAACTTTCTATTACTCTCTAGCACTGACAGCATTACATCATGTACCAAAGTCGACACAACAACTCAAGACTAAGGATCTCTGCAGTAATGCACAGCTCTGAAAACAAACCATGCATTAAAATAAAAATGGAAGATTCAGTCCTTCCATGATCCAAAGGAAGTTCCTCCAAGTAAAGATTGAGTAAAATCGGGTAGGGACTTCAGTATCTGGTCATGGTAGAACAAAGAAATGTAACAGCTTTAACAGAAGATTAAATAATTTTGTGCTCTGAATTAAGTAGATATAATACCAAAAAAAAAGTGTGTCCAAGTGGCAAAAGCGAGTTCTTTACAACTTGTAAAAATATTGAGTATTAAGAGAATAAGCTATTTTTGAGAGGAGGAGAAGAGAGATTCTTGATAGAAATACAAAAAAAATTAGGAAAAATCAATACTCAATTCTATTTCTAGATTTTCATCTACTATAGTACACAAAAGCAATTTAGGTACTGACTGCATTGAATCCCTACCTCCACATTTTCTTAGACACGTAGATTTATCATTGTCTCTGACAAACTACTAGTTACATGACAAATCAAGATCACTTTATATTTAGTGCATTACCAAAAAATGAAAAAGATATGGACATACTGAAGAAATAACTTTACCAGAAAAAATATATTTATGTATTTTAACATTTGAAATTCATGCACAACATCCAGGATGATTAAAAGACAGTACTAGAAGCTAAAATAGCATAATCAATCATCAAATTACAACTGGAGAAATCTGCACTAGAGAGTTCAGAGGATTTCTGGAAACTTAAAGCAATGGGCTTAGAAACTAGAAAGAAAGGTTGGCAACGTGATTCAGAGTCTGAGACAACTTTACGTGCCCTTTACGTGTTCCATATCACCGCATCCAATATTGCTTCCAGTGCAGTGAAGCTTGGTAGTTTGTGGAATGTTAATATTTTGGAAAAATTAGATGGTCACAGGGTCAGTTCTCTTATGAGTAGGTCATGAGATATTGAGATGAGCTCCAACCACAAAATTGGGATCTAGATTTTGAACACTCCAAAATGCAAGGGAGCTTGGATGTGGGAATTTGAGATGGCTCATGATAAACATAAAGGTCCCCCTTGCAAATTTCAAATATGGATTTTGAAAGCAAACATATATACATCAAAGTTTGAGGGGTGTCTGGGGTTGGCACTTCAATTTGGCCGTGTCTCTATTGAGATATGATTCATTCATGTAGTCCAGTGCACGGATATCACTTCTGCCACTACTAAGATGTTCATAATTTACAAAGTCCTTAAAGTCTCAGGCCCCGATCATACAGCCAGCTCCAGTGTAGCTTTATTTACACTAATTTGCTTTATTTTTAAAGTGAATTTAGGATCAGTGAAAGTTGGTACATTGACATCTGTGGAAAACGGAGCTCTCTATTTATGTATAAAACAGGTACAGCAGCATAGGTAGTGTCAGTGCAACCTTTCTTGCCTAACCCCATTGATGTATCCGTACACATCAGATCTAAGGATAAGAATACATTTACCATAATTCACTCTCCATTCCCATACAAACTTGAACCTCTGCCCTCAGTACCAACAAAAAGCTGCCAATTAATTCATTGTGGTGCTGTGTGGTGGTGGCAGTTTTTTGTTTTCTGTTTGTGATGTAGAGACATCTGTGCACTAGAAACTGGACTGAGACAACCAACACATTTCACACATGCCACTGAGCAGCTGTTCAATGGTGATGACTTTGGGGGACTGGGAGAATTGCAACTGTGGGTTTTTTAATATAACAGTTGATTCATAATAGAAATAAGACATTGAAAACAGACATTTTCTTAATGACTCTTGCACTTCTCTGGTGTTCATAGATATTTGTGCCTTTCAACCCACTTGAGCATTAAACAATAATCACCTCAAAATTCACTGCTTGTCATGTCTAAATATTTTACCCTTAATCCACATGTCTAATTCTCAGCAATGTTAAGGGAAGTTATATGTTTGCATTAAGAGGAGAACATACATCCTGACACCAAGTGCTGTACCGGTCCAAATCAATCATCTCTTCCTCTGGTAGTAATTAAAACTCTATTGCCATTCATGCTGAACCACTGAAGTATTACATGCATTTCCATTATATCACACCAGGATTACATTAAGATACACTGTTCTAAGTTGTTTTTTGAGGGCATCATACATGTTGATTTCATAAGATTTAAACTGTTGGGGCGGTGGGAACTTAGCACTCAAAGCCCCTTTTAAACACTAACATTACTCATTTTGAGCTTCACTACTGAAGCATATTAAAGGTCTATTTAAATGAAAAGATAATTTATATCCATAAAAATATACCACATTATTTTAATTGTAAAGTAATTTCTTTACCCTATCTTGAAGGAAGTTAATTGAAAAAAATAGAAGTGATTTGGAAAATATAAATGTAATATAAAACATCTCCATTACAGAGTACATAAATTAATTACTACAATTGATTAGTACACACATTTAAACTCCTATTCCTGATACTGCTAGCAACTTTAGGTGCTACCTAATTTCCATTATGTTATGTAATATATATCCATTTAATGGAACTCTTATAAAGAATGAAGAACAAGGTCAGGAATAATATGAGCAGTAATAAATTACTGGGATCAATTAACAACATTTTTAGGATTTAAGTGGATAAACCATCTGCACAGCCAATTCTATGAGTCTGATGAATGAATAATAATGATCCGTAGAATGAATTAATAATCAGTTGTGTACCAGCCATTATTTGGATCTTAAGAAAATTACATCACCTGTAAGCAAAGATGTAGCTGTGGTGAAACCTCATTTCTCATTAACATATTTAGTTCCATTTAAAGTACACAGACATTCTACAAACTAACATAAGAGGTTGAATCTATTGCCCTCAAGCTGCATGAATTTTAGGGATACCATCATAGACTGGTTAGTAAAAGATAACAGGGAAGCCAACAATATTCTTCTTTCAAAACACTCTGTTCCCTAATTTTAAACTAGAGGTGGTCCCCAATCAAAATACAAGATCACAACATCACTGAATATGGGGGTATTCCAAACCTGAATTCTGATCCAGTCTCAATCTGGTGGATAGCCCCAGTCTTTATAATGGGCCATACCAAAATCCCAGATCCAAACTCTCCATGAACTTTGGAGTGTTGGAAACCTGGATCAAAAGTTTGCAACTTGAGCCTTGAGTTCAGTGTATGTGGATTATCTTTTGCTAAATATATTGTAAGAAGCCAGCGTGATCAGATACAATAAGTAAAGAAAGAAAAGGAAACTCAGATTTAATACATGAGTTTTAGAGAATGTAAGAAGGGTGGGTGGGTATACAGACTTTGATTCCTAAAATTCCTGATGGTTGCCACATCAATGCAGCTCCATTTAGTGTAGAAAAATCACCATCTTGTGCTCTAAAAGCAAAGCACTTTTCTTTGACCTTGCCTTCTCTAACAAATACATAGCAACCCGTGTGTGCATGTATCTATATATAAAGATAGATTTAAAAAATCAAAAGAAAATACTCCATTGCACACATTTCTTCTTCTGGGGAGAAGATGAGAGAACACACCCATGACAGATGTTAGTCACATTGCTTAATGCACTACCAGAAGTCGTTCAGATATTACGGTGGTAAGTGCAGTCTAAGAATGTGGATAGACTGGACTAACTTAGGATAGAAGGGGATGTAGGAAAGATGGAGGGGAGCACAAAGGGTGTCCTCCTACTCCCCCCAGTTCCACATTATATGCATGCACGCACTCACTCACCTTAGTTTGACTGGCTATTGGCCTGCCTGAGGATGGGGACTCTTTTCATACTTCTATTACTTTGCCCCCATCTTTTTCTGAATACCAAGTCCCCTCACATGAGATGATGCAGGCAAGGAAGGCAGAAATCTGATGAAATTTACTGCGCATCATTCAAGATGGTGGAAACTTTTTGAGATCAGCTAACCTTGCAAGAATTTTTCATGGTCAGTCTGAAATCTTGGGAGCACAGCTCACCAAATTTCAGCACCATCAAATGTGAACTTTTAACCCTCACCTAACCCTAATCCAGCTCCTAGCACTGTTTTCTTGGTCCATCCCATATACATTAGATTTAGTTTTTAACTTGAAACATTGTTAGAGTGCACAAAAGTGTACTGAGTGCCAAGTACAAGTGATGAAAAAAGGTTGGGGTTTAAATAAATGCCTAACTCGCAGCTCTTCAAGGATAAAACTCATCCCCGTGCATGGCAATCCTTGTGAAAGGCAGACGCAACACCTGCTTCCACCCTTTAAGTCCTTCTTAAGCTTTGAGCTGACCCTCTGCACACAAGGGAAATTTCACTCTAAAGGAACTGTCACAGTATTATCCTCAATAATATTAAACAATTCTAAGTAAAACTGTATGCTTGGGTTCCATTCTCAGCTTTGTCACTGATTTATGGTGCAGTTTCGGTGTAAGTCTCCTAACTTTTCAGAAATTCAGCTTCCTCCGTTGAAAAATGGGGGAAATTGCACTTGTCCTCTTTGCAAAGTGCTTTGAGATCTATGGGTGAAAAGAGGCATGTAACTAAGCATTAATGTTAATACTAATTGCTACATTTTCTCATTGGAATCCAATTTATATTATTCATCCCTAGGAAGAAGTAAAGGGAAGGTACTATAGGGTTTTAGTTGTTGAATTGTGTTTCATTGCAACTTCCTTCTGCTGCTGTAGCATATTTTGTTGACAGACTCCGGTACTGTTAAACAATCAGGAGCCCTATGTACATCTGCTATGAAAAAGGTTGCCTAGCAACACCAATCAAAGCGTATTTTGACCTCACCATTCTCCTGTAGATTAAGAAAAATCTCTCCACCATATTCTAACACCTTATGTTTCAATAGCTGTATGTATTTGAATTTTTTAAAAT
This sequence comes from Chelonoidis abingdonii, assembly GCF_003597395.2. Classification (NCBI taxonomy): domain Eukaryota; kingdom Metazoa; phylum Chordata; order Testudines; family Testudinidae; genus Chelonoidis; species Chelonoidis abingdonii. The sequence goes on from NC_133771.1 coordinate 147,888,839, forward strand.
GCATTTATTTTGTGACCTGAGACTGCTTCACACCCAGAGAAGGTCATTGTCTGAAGCACAAAAAGGTTCAGGGACTCATTTGATGTAGAAATATTCTTTGACAGCTCATTGAGTTTATTTGCTATCCCTTTTCTTCTGCCATTTCAGAATCTATTCCAGCTGCCCCATGGGACCTGGAAGCCATTAGCCTGAATTATCATTCTGAATGCAAATTTCACAAGGTAACACAAAATTGTATAGGTTTTCATATCCTGTAGTTATAGCGGTGCGTCCTCCTTAGAAAGGTAGTAAGTCCATTATGTGCTTGGTTATTAACAGCAATGATTTTCAATGTGCTTCCTCATTGACAATACATTGTAACAATTTGTTAAAAATATGAAAACCAGTATTTCTAGATACAAAGGTATAGTACATAACAGTTAGCACAGAATAGCTGCTGTACTTTAAGCATGTGCATACTTAATGTATTCACATGAATAGGTCCATACCTATTCAACAAAATACATAAACCTGTGCTGAACTTCAAGCACATGGTTATACCTCTGTGACTTCCATGGACAACCACATGCTTAAATGCTTTGCTGAATAAGAACAGACTTAAGCACAAGTTTATGTACTTTGATATTTTATAATATATCATATTGGACCCTTGGTTAGAGAGAGCCGAGTGCCCAGACTACAATTATAAATAAGCAAGGCCACGGGAATGCTTGTCCCTGCCTATCTTTCTAAAACCCTCTCACTTTCCAGTCTCTCTCTCTCTCTCTCATATAGACTGTTACATAGCCAAATGTGTACGTGCCCTTATCCCACCTCCCCTACATCAGCCCAGTAATGCATCTATCTCTCTATGTTAATAAACTTTCCGCTGTGAAGTCCAGTATCAAATATAGCCTCGATCAAAACAGTCAATCGAGTTTTCAGCTCCGCTGGTCTTTGTTCAATTGATGAGCAAATGAAAATGAGAATACCATTATATCCCAGATCAGGAACTTACACAAAAGAAGCAGTGCAATGGATGCACGATATAATTTTGTTCACTCAGGGTATTACTGTGGAAACATACCATGCAGTACATTCAGCTCGTTATCCTTTAGCTATGTCTACACTACTACTTGGGCAGCTCCATTAGTGGTAGTAACAAGGGCATAGTTGGAGAAAACAAAATGTAGCATAGGCCTGGACTCTGCCAGCAAATATATTTTAGCTACAATTAGCAAATCCAGATCATGTGAATCTGGGATACTAAGATTCCTGCTTAGTTGAAGCAGCATGAATACAGTAAACAATTCTAGGGGAAATCAACTTTAAAGTCACACCAGGATTCTTTAAGAGAGTTAAACACAATGCAACACCTATATTATATTTTTGAAGTGGAAAAATGTCAACAGTAGTTTCCAGCAAAACAATATTTAGAAATATATTTTTGTACTACATCTTTGTGTTCAGTGTAGAATAAGGCTATTAGATGTGGTGTACTTAAAGATGTGTTGAAATCTGTAGGCTGGCACATTAAATGTCAGGGCTTATGGTAGTGGGCTTTGTAGGAAAATGTGCCAGGTGGCACAAACTGCAATCAGTTTGCAGGCAGACAACCTAGAGTTAGGTGGAGCAAACTGTACCTCTCTGTTTTAGGGAGCAGCCTGTTTTCTCTCTCTCTCACACGCGCGCTGTTTGGGGGTTCTTATATGCTATTCTGAATTCTAAGAAATAAAGTAGTTTTATGTTGCAACCTTCTGGCAATAGTATTTATGTTTTTAGTTAACTCCAGTCTTTATATCCCATGAAAACATAAACACATAGATGAAAGGAGCAAAACACACGCAATCTCTATGGGACAACTCAGGCTGGACTGCAGTTACCAGGGAAGAAAGGAATAAATGCAAAACAGTTTAGGACAGGCCATTGTAGCCACTGGACCTTGGGGGGACACTGTGGGAAAGATCCCATCGCTTCTGCACTGCAGCAAGGCTAGGGTGAAGAAATCACATTGAGCAAAAGTGGGAGCAGCTAGATCAGAGATCTTCCCATAGAGGAAACTACCAAAGCCATCTCAGCAGCTATATCAAAGCTCCCTGCTAAGAATGGGAGCTGACCTGCTGAGCTGCTGCTGCTGGACAAGGAGGAGGAGGGAGTAGCAAGGAGACAGGATGGAATCAAATAGAGGACAAAGAGCAGAACTGAGACACAGAACTGCAGCTCCTTGCTGCTAAAAGCAGAAGACTGGGGCGATGGGATCTAGCATGTTCTTGAAGGGCCACTGCTTGAGTGCCAAACAAAAATCTGCCTAAAACTGCCTCTAGAGTTTGAAGTAGATATGGCTCAAACCAGTAATGCTGAGCATTCATGGAGAACGAGTCATTTGACTGAGAAAAACTGGTAGGAGAACATTGATGAGAAAGTCTTGGCTTGGCACTAGCATGTTGTGATTGACCTAAACTATTACCAGAAACATCTTTAATTTTATGCAAACTTACTACAGCAGAAGTAAAATAATACGTGCTGAAAAAATATTTTGGGAAGGATGTTTTACTTTCTGGCTAGTCCCACCAGACTCATGACTTCCCTATTAAGGCCAGATTGTGACTTGGAATATGCACCTGCATAAGGGTATAAAGCGGAGTAAGAACAGGAGTAAGCAGGTGCTGTGCACCTGTTGCTTTGCCCCAGGATCATGAGGGTGGGAAGGGCAGGGGAGTTCGCAGAGCCTTGGCTCCATCCATCTAAGTAACTAGCCAGCATCATCACTGGTACCGGCCATCAACAAATTATCCCACACAGACACAGAGCCAGAGGAAGTTTTTCCTCAGAGAGGTGGTGGTGGTGGTGTCTGTGGGACAATGCTTCCTGGGACTACTAATAGGCTGGTGCAGCTTGTGCAGCACCGCTGGCTTAGGACAGTGCTAATAGCATAATCTAGCCCTTAGTTTTCAATGAAAAATGTTCCAAGGCATTAGATTCTGCCTAATGATTACTAATTTGTTTATGAAGCTGACAGGCTGAATTTCTTTCTTTTTCAATCTACATTATGTGAGGCGTTACTTTGTCAGTTCAGGGGAAAGGCAAAGAAGCAGGAGCAATCCTTTATTTTAATTTTTTTTGAAGAAACAAAACCATTATAAGAATGAAATGAATGAAGGTTGTTCCTCATCGGTAATTTTGCTTCCCCCTGGGCTTGACAGTAATTACAAATGAAGCGTTTTCCTTCAAATATAACTTGAGCTAGCTTGGATTTTAGTTGTTCATTCTCTCCATTCCCACCCTCCTCAAAAATCTGCCAACTAATTTTCCAACTGTAATTAAATATTTACAGATGGTACCGTGCAGTATGTTATTTATACTTTCTCACCTACAGCCCTTGAGGCATTTATACAGCTCCAAACAGTGTGCAGTTAAAAAACTGTCACTAGCAATATTAATATCTTAAAAGTTTGGTTTTGGTGTGTGTGTGATGACTGAGCAAGCATCTTTTAAAAGGCAGTGAAACAGAAAATGCTTTCTACTGTATTTTGACAGCCAAGCACAATGGGGTCATGATGCATGACTAGTGCTCAGAGATACTGTAATACACATAAATAAATAAATAAATACATACATACATAGACAAACAAACAAGCAACAGTAATAGCAGATGATAGGCCAAACGTATCACTGGTCAGGGGCGGCTCCAGGCCCCAGCACACCAAGCACGTGCTTGGGGCAGCATGCTGCAGGGGGCACTCTGCCAGTCACCGGGAGGGCGGCAACCAGGCAGCCTTCGGCAGCATGCCTGCGGAGGGTCCTCTGGTCCCGCGGCTCTGGTGGACCTCCTGCAGGTGTGCCTGCGGAGGGTCTGCTGGTCCTGCGGCTCCACCGAAGCTGCGGCTCTGGTGGACCCTCCGTAGGCATGCCTGCAGGAGGTCCACCAGAGCTGCGGGACCAGCGACCGGCAGAGCGCCCCCTGCAGCATGACGCCGTGCTTGGGGCGGCGAAATGTCTAGAGCCGCCCCTGTCACTGGTGTAACCCCACTGACGGCAATGAAGTTATGCCTGACAAACGTGGTCAATTACAGTATTCATGGTTTGAATGTAGACTTTGACTACTAGGTTTAAGTTTTGCATTCCAAGGACTGAAGCAAAATTCAAAGCAGTTTAATAGGTACATAATTCTTCATTTTGTAAATTAAGTGTTAAAACAAGTTGTAGTTTTTCAGCCAGGGCTGATTGGAAGACAAACAGAGACTGTAGAGAAGTGAAATTTGAAGTCCAGCCAGTTAGAGTCCTGTATTTTACATATTCAAATTCAAGTCTCTTGTCTCTGGCCTGGTCTACACTACGCGTTTAAACCGATTTTAGCAGTGTTAAACCGCTTTAATGCTGTACCCGTCCACACTATGAGGCCCTTTATATAGATACAAAGGGCTCTTTAAATCAGTTTCTGTACTCCTCCTCAACGAGAGGAGTAGCCCTAAAATCGGTATTACCATATCGGATTAGGGTTAGTGTGGCCGCAAATCGACGGTATTGGCCTGCGTGTGTATCCGCACAGTGCCACTGTGACCTCTCTGGACGCAATCTGACCTCGGAATGCAGTGGCCAGGTGAAAGAAAGCCCGCAACTTTGAATTTCATCTGTTTGCCCACGTGGCAAAAACTCTGTACGCACGGTGACGACTGCAAGTCCCTATCGAAAGGGAAAGCTCCAGCATGGACCGTCGGGAGTACGGATCTTCAATCGCTGTATGGCGAGACAAACTTCTTCTAAAGGCTCCGTTACAGAAACGAAATGCCAACAGCTTTAAAAAATCTCCAGGCTACACATGCTTGCATGAGTAACAAGAGATAAGCGCTCAGGAGGAGGGGAACCGAGGATTCACTCGCTATCACAGTCCAAATCCTCGAAAATATTTACATTCTATCACGGCTGACCCCAGCCTGTAGGTCAAAAATATCCGTGGGTAGCTCGACAATCTATTCCCTCCACCCCCCAGAAAGAAAAGGAGAAATCATTTCGCTTGACTTATCTTATACATGCACCATGCTACTGACTGTAGGAAGCCATGCGCGCAGTGAAGATGATGACGTCCTCTTCCCCTCCCTGTGGCGATGGTGCAGTAGGACTGCTACCACCTTGTCATCAGCCCGTGATACTTCCTGCTGGCCTCAGGAGAGCTGAGCAGAGGGAGCATAGGTAAAAATCAGTCATGATCCGTCCATATAACATCCAATGAAGACCGGTAGTAATCGTCCCTCATCAATAGCACATGGAGGCTTAGCTTCCATCAGCCCAGTCCTTTCCTGGAAAAGAAAAGATTTGTACTCGCCTGGCATTATCATCCAAGAGCAGGACGCTGGGCTCCCTCTCCCGCACCGCTAATGTTCTGCCTGGACTGTCATAGCAAGGGAGCTTGCCCCCCCTCATTTTTCTCACTACAAGTCATATTTTATTCTGCATTTCTGTAAACTATGACAACAAATGGGCGGAGCGACCTGCACGTAGCCAACGAAGATGGGGAAGGAGGACGCAACAGGTGGGGGTTGAATGCAGGGGCAACTCCGGTGAATGGCAGCAGCTTGTCCTTTCTGTGGGATCCTGCACATAGGACGCAAGCTGTGTCTCTCTGATAACCTGGTCTCTCTATGTACAGCTTGCCCCATTTACCAGGCAGGCTGACATCTATTTATACCATAAGGACCGAATGACTCAGGGACTCCCATTTTTGCCTTCCTACAGGCCACCTCAGCCAGGGCACGCCATGATAGCAGCAACAGTACAGAACCGACAGATAACTGCGATCTCATTGCCAAATTTTACAATGGCAGCAGACAGTACAGAACAACTGATAACTATCTCGCTATCATCAAAAGCAAGTGATGCTACTGTCAGTCTGCAGTATCGTCCTATCAGCGTCATCCAGTAACACATACGGTGAACAGCTCAACACAAAAAAAAAAAAAAGCTGAATGGGCTCCATGGTTGCCGTGCTATGGCGTCTGCCAGGGCAATCCAGGGAAAAAGGGTGCAAAATGATTGTCTGCTGTTGCTTTCACGGAGGAAGGAATGAGTGACGACATTTACCCAGAACCAACCGCAACAAATGATTTTTGCCCCATCAGGCACTGGGATCTCAACCCAGAATTCCAAGCGGCGGGGGACACTGTGGGAATTATGGGATAGCTACAGAATAGCTACCCACAGTGCAAGGCTCCGGAAATCGACGCTAGTCTTGGACCATGGACGCACACTACCGAATTAATGTGCTTAGTGTGGCCGCGTGCACTCGACTTTATACAATCTGTTTTACAAAACCAGTTTACGTAAAATCGGAATAATCCCGTAGTGTAGACGTACCCTCTGTGAATACTGGGCCACCTTCTGAGATGGTGTAATTCAACATAGCTGCATTGCATAGTTATGCCAGTTTATACCACCTGAGGATTTGGACCTCTAAAAACCTATTAAAAAAGGTGATTTAGAGAGAGTCTGTTCTCCTGGACTGCTAACAAGACTGAGAGCCAGGATTTCCTCAATTCCAGTATTAGTTTTTGACTCCGATATGTTGGACAGCCTTGGGACAAATCAGTTAACCTTGGTGCACCTCATTCTGTGGTCTGTGTTATGCAGGAGATAGCACTAAATGGACATAATAGTCCCTTCTGTTCTTAAATATCTATGGTTCTTTGCTAATTTTAAAAAGGAAATAGCGATTCTATTTCACAGAGGTGTTGCAAGAACTACTTTGAACAGGGAAAGCACTACTGCAGGGGTAGGCAACCTGCGGCACGCGAGCTGATTTGCAGTGGCACTCACACTGCCCAGGTCCTGGCCACTGATCCGGGGGGGGCTCTGCATTTTAATTTAATTTTAAATGAAGCTTCTTAAACATCTTAAAAACCTTATTTACTTTACGTACAACAATAGTTTAGTTATATATTATAGACTTATAGAAAGAGACCTTCTAAAAATGTCAAAATGTATTACTGGCACGCGAAATCTTAAATTAGAGTGAATAAATGAAGACTCGACACACTACTTCTGAAAGGTTGTCAACCCCTGCACTACTGTATACAATGTTAAGTGATATTATTCAGTGATTGAGACAATAAACAATGACCAGAGAGCATTAGGGGATGAATAAGAATCATCTAAGACTCTTGAGTTGCTACTCTTAGTTTGCTTCATCTGTATGAATACATATTTCTAGGGAAAAGAGGGTGAAAGAGCAAGCAATTCTTTTCCACCCTATCACTGTGGAATCCCTCCACCTCAGACATTGCTGTATAACATTCTCCACGGGCTCACTCCTCTTATTTTCAGTCAGTAAAGAACTTAAGTATGCAAATGGTTCCATTGCTTTCAACTAGACTCCTCACTTGCTTAAAGTTCCACATGTGCTTAACTGCCTTGCAAGACTGGGGCTAAGTGTGGCAAAGGGCAATATGCAAGTGCATTACATTTGTGTGAATTTCAACACCATGAAATTGCATGTACAGATATAAAGTATATATTTTGTGCCTCATATCTGATCTACTGTAGTCATTTTTCAGTTAAACGGTGAATTTGACAACAGTGATTTTGAAACAGATCTTCATTGCAGAGTCCCATTCCACCTTTGTTACTCTGTTCTCATAAATAAAGAAACAAATATATTCAACAAAAGAAATAAATTACCATAAGAACAGCCATACTGGGTCAGATCAAAGGCCCATCTAGCCCAGTATCCTGCTTTCCACAGTGGCCAATGCCAGGTGCCCCAGAGGGAATGAACAGAACAGGTAATCATCAAGTGATCCATTCGTTGTCACCCATTCTGGCAAACAGAGGCTAGGGACAGTAACCCTGCCCATCCTCGCTAATAGCCGTTGATGGACCTATCCTCCATGAATTAATCTAGTTCTTTTTAAAAATAAATTAGCAATATCAGGAGAATGGGATTCTGCAATAAGTTAATATATTTATATATCATGCTAAGCCACTAAGATTTTTTGCTGAATTGGAATTGTACCTATTCCCAAATGGAGTATTGGATTATAATTTCATACAATAAATTTATTCTTGAAATATTTTTTCTTCTCAAAAATCCTTTGCATGAATTCATATTCACTGTTTCCTCTCCCTTCACACACATACACCGTCAACTTTTTATGAACTATTATTTTCTCGCTATTATGTGAATAGTCCTATCAGGAAGATATGTTACTGAGCTATTTCCATGTGATTTATGTTTTCGTATTGATTCATTGTAGTACTTACATTAATTTCACTATAAACTGACTTATTTGTATCAATAAAAGACTTTTCACACATCTCAAATATAAGCACATTTTCTTTACACTTGCTAATTCCAACAAAATTCTGGTCTGGTTTATTTCCACACCACTGTTTCTTTTTGTTCTTTTCTGAAGAAGGATTAGTACTCATAAGATCCTCCTATGTTAATGCACAGGTGGTTCAAATATTTAGTCTCCCCATATAAGTTTGCATTCCAGGTTGTTCAATAAGGTTACATACCTGTTCAAAACACACAGATTTTTTTTTGTGGGGGAGGGGTGGGGGGTGGGAAAGCCTCCTACAGAAGGCCTGTGAAACACTTAAGTCCCAGGTAAGCTCTATTCTAAGAGCTGCATTTGGAATTAAGTGGCACACAGACCTTGTGCAGGCCCCCTGGAAGGGGGGACACTCGGAGCTGGTTCAGGAGCAGAAGTCCTCTACCTGGATGGCTCTAGTCTGTGACTGAATCCACTAGATATGAAGGAGGGGAATCCCATTCCCTTTGACGGGAGGAATCTCTGAGAAGGAGTTTCTATGAAGATCCTCTCCCAAAAAGTACCAGGCAGTAGCTTTTCAAGTGGAAGGGAATAAGCTGGCACTGAATTTTAGAATACTTACAAAACAGAGATCATTTGGTTCCTGACTTCAGTAACACTCAATTCTAAATATCTATCAGTAACATTTTTTATAATTAAATAAGCAATTTAGTCAAGAGCGCAATAGAACAGAGAGTATTTGGCTGCATTCCTTGTCAACGGCATTGCTTAATTTGAGGGTTTATATTATCATCCCTTTGTTCTAAAATTAAAGCCCCTTTCTGATTTATTGATCTTGTTTTATTAAGACCTGATATTCTTTGATGTTTTAGGTAGTTGAAAAATGCAAATATTAAACTGAAAGTTTATGCACAAAGTTTATCTAAATTAAAAATGCAATGATGCAATTGCTAATGTAAGATGCTAAAATGTCCAAGGAAAACGTATTATTGTAATTTACACAGACAGTGAAAAATAGGTAGCTTAGACAAACAGAATTTCAGAGAAGCATCAATCTTATTCCCAATGGAGATGGGTAATGAAGTGAAAATAGCAGTACACTTTCAAAATAATTCTGCTAAATTCATAGACACAAATAATACTCAGTTAAGGTTTCGAGTGACGTATATGTGCTGCCTTTAACTATAAACATGTGAGTTGCTAATTCAAGACATCATTACAAGTTAACAACAAATCAAAATGAATAGATAAGTGTATTTAAAACCAAAAAATAGACATGATTCTGATGCCATAACTTGTCTAACTACTCATATGGTTTGGTACTCACATGGGAAACAAACAAAACAAAAAAATTCACAGCAGAACAAAAGTAGGTATATAAGTCTCTCCAGTCCATTGGACTCAGTGGGTATACCCCTAGTGTAGACCAGGCCAAAACGGTCACCTATGTATCGTAGCATTCAAGAAGTTTTTGGGGGTGTAAGGTCTTAAAAAATTGTCATTGTTTCCCTGTGTCCATGGAAGATCTGCATGGACAAAGGAAAGAAAAAGGAAGGTAAAACTGTCAAGCTTCTTTATACTTCATCACCATGCATTATTCTTTTAACATACTATATGTAGCCAAGAGAGCTAAATTGACAATGAAACATTCTGATCCTTGCCTCCTAGAAGCTCTAATGGTTTAAGAAGATACTTTTATTCTTTCTTAACAGAGCCCTTGTAACCTGTTTGTGGCATGCGTTTTTACTTCTCTTTCCATTATTTACTATTTTCAGACTTTTACTCTGATTACTTAATACATCTATTTCCCTACTGGCCTTTTCTGTCAATGATGACTCTAATGGAAATAGCTGTAAGAAGCTGAAATCTGGGGACTTGGAACCGTTGGTTTGTATCTAGTAATAGCAAACAACGTTCTGTGACGGCAGCCAATGCTTACTGAACAGCTGACAGCGCCATTTAGTTACAGTTTGCAAATGTGCAACCCAAATTGTCCACAGACCAAAATCATCCTTAGAAACAATCAAAAATATCGGTCAGAGGCAGAAAATGTGTCTTAGATCTGTTTGTAAAGCACAATGTTGGCATTTTATAAATGTGTTTTGAGAAGAAGAAAATACAGTGAAAATCCCCCAAATCGATTTCCCTTTGATGCAATTCTTTACATGTATGGATCAGCATGCAGAATTGTATCATACTCCCTGCATCACACAGACCTAAATCATGCCCAGCTCTAATCTAAAGCTGGGACAGATGCTGAATGTGAAACATTTGCATAGACATTGGCAGAGAGCTCTGGTGAGGATCCATTTGACCCTGATAAACATACTTCCTGAGGGTATTTCAGCCAAAACACTTCACAGATTGTTCTGCAGTAGTCTCAGTGGATAAAATTCACCCCTGGGCAAAAGATCAAAGCCCTCTGGCACTACTTAATTCCCACCTAAGGTATATTGACTTAAGACATGCACAGAGGTGAACATCACCAATGCACTGGAGAGATGGGAGAATGTATTTAGAAGAGGGGGTATGGATGGTATAAGCCAGGGGTAGGTAACCTATGGCATGTGTGCCGAAGGCGGCAGACAGCTGATTTTCAGTGGCACTCACACTGCCCAGGTCCTGGCCACTGATACGGGGGGCTCTGCATTTTAATTTAATTTTAAATGAAGCTTCTTATACGTTTTAAAAAAAGTCGGTTACTCACCTTTGTAACTGTTGTTCTTCGAGATGTGTTGCTCATATCCATTCCAGTTAGGTATGCGCGCGCCACACGCACGTTCATCGGAAGACTTTTACCCTAGCAACACTTGGTGGGCTGGCAGGGCGCCCCCTGGAATGGCGCTGCTATGGCACTTGATATATACCCCTGCCAGCCCATCCATCCCTCAGTTCCTTCTTGCCGGCTACTCCGACAGTGGGGAAGGAGGGCGGGTTTGGAATGGATATGAGCACCACATCTCAAAGAATAACAGTTACAAAGGTGAGTAACCGTTTTTTCTTCTTCGAGTGCTTGCTCATATCCATTCCAGTTAGGTGATTCCCAAGCCTTACGTAGGAGGAGGGGTCGGAGCGAGATGTTGCGGAATGTAAGACCGCTGAGCCAAAGACGGCATCGTCTCTGGACTGCTGGACCAATGCGTAGTATGATGCAAAGGTGTGGATGGAAGACCAGGTGGCTGCGCGGCATATTTCCTGGATGGGAACATGGGCCAAGAACACGGCAGATGAGGCTTGAGCCCGAGTAGAGTGGGCGGTGAGATGGCCAGTCAGAAAGTGAGCCAAGTCATAGCATGCCCGAATACAGGATGTCACCCAAGATGAAATTTGTTGGGAAGAGATTGGCATGCCCTTCATGCGCTCTGCCACCGCTACAAATAGCTGAGGCGAACGTCGGAAGGGTTTGGTCCTCTCGATGTAAAAGGCAAGAGCCCTGCAGACATACAGAGTATGCAGTTGTTGTTTCCGACGCGATGAATGTGGCTTCGGAAAAAAGACTGGCAGAAAGATGTCCTGATTAATGTGGAAGGCAGAGACCACCTTAGGGAGGAATGCCGGATGTGGTCACAGCTGTATCTTGTCCCTGGAATACCATATACGGGGGATCCACAGTCAATGCTCGGAGTTCCGAGACTCATCTAGCCGAGGTGATAGTGACGAGGAAGGCTGTCTTCCGGGACAGGTACAGCAGCGAGCATGTGGGTAAAGGCTCAAAAGGTGGACCCATAAGCCTAGCTAGTAAGAGGTTTCGATCCCAGGTAGGGGTAGGGTGTTTGACCTGAGGGTAGAGTCGCTCCAAGGCTTTGAGGAATCTGGAAACTATGGGGTGAGAAAAAATGGAACTGCCAGTTACCCCAGGATGGAAGTGGAAATAGCTCCAAGATGCACCCTTATAGAAGAGATCGCCAGGACCTGCTCTTTGAGGGACCATAAATAGTCCAAGATAATGGGGACTGATACAGTTTGTGGGGTAAGGTCATGCTGGGTGCACCAGTGAGAGAAGCGCTTCCATTTAGCGAGATACGTTGTTTGCATGGAAGGCTTTCTGCTTCACAGCAGCATCTGCTGCACTGAGGTGGAACAACGCAACTCCGATTGGCTCAACCAGACAGCAGCCATGCTGTCAGATGAAGGGACTGCAGATCCGGGTGGTGAAGCCTGCCGAAGTCCTGCGTGATGAGGTCTGGGCACAGTGGCAGGTGAATCGGGTCTGTCAGAGAAAGGTCGAGCAGTAGGGTGTACCAGTGCTGTCTCGGCCACGCCGGAGCGATCAGTATTAGGCGGGCTCTGTCCCTGTGGAGCTTGAGTAGAACTCGGTGGACGAGAGGAAATGGTGGGAAGGCATAAAATAAGTGACCTTTCCACGGATTTAGGAACGCGTCCAAGAGGGAGCCCAGGGAGAGACCTTGTAGGGAGCAGAACACCTGGCATTTCCTGTTCACTCTGGAGGCAAAAAGGTCTACGTGGGGAAAGCCCCACCTCCGGAAAACAGAATGGAGAATGTCCGGACGGATGGACCACTCGTGCGACAGGAAGGATCTGCTCAGTTGATCTGCGAGAGTGTTCCGGACTCCTGGGAGAAAGGAGGCTACTAGATCTATGGAATGGGCTATGCAGAAGTCCCACAGTTGGATCGCCTCCAGACAAAAGGGGGAGGACCGTGTCCCTCCCTGTTTGTTTATGTAAAACATGGCCGTTGTGTTGTCCGTGAACACTGCAACACAACGGCCCTGTAGATGGCATTGGAACGCTCGGCAAGCCAGCCGAACCGCTCTCAGCTCTCGGACATTGATGTGTAACGTCAACTCCCAGGACGACCAAAGGCCTTGAGTGCAAAGGTGCCCTAGGTGAGCACTGCAGCTGAGAGATGATGCATCCGTTGTTAGGGACGTGGAGGGCTACAGTGGATGAAACAGCAGACCTGCACACACGAATCAAGGGAGCCTAGAACACTCGGTGGAATTGTGGGTATAATATCTACGGCATCTCTGCCCGGGCGATAGGCTGAGGCGAGCCAAGTTTGGAGAGGACGCATTTGTAGTCTGGCGTGCTTTGTGATGAATGTGCATGCAGCCATGTGACCGAGGAGGCCAAGGCAAGTGCAGGCAGAAGTTGTTGGGAAGCTCTGAAGTCTTTGTACAAGGGAGACTATAGCCTAAAAACGATGTGGGGGCAAACTGGCCGTTGCAAGGCTGGAGTCCAGCATGACCCCGATAAACTCTATCCTCTGCGTAGGCACCAGAGTAGACTTTTTTAAATTGATTATCAGACCTAGACGCGTGAACAGGTCCTTGATGATGGTCACATGACTGATGACTTGTGCCTTGGAGGCCCCCCTCGAATAAGCCAGTCGTCGAGGTAAGGAAAGACATGTATTCGACGATGCCGTAGGGAAGCTGCGACGACCGCCACACACTTCGTGAAGACCCGAGGGGGCCGAGGAGAGGCCAAAGGGAAGGACAGTAAACTGATACTGTTGATGATTTACCACAAAGCAGAGATACCGTCTGTGCGGGGGGTAAATTGCAATGTGGAAATATGAGTCCTTCATGTCGAGAGTGGCGTACCAATCTCCAGGATCCAGGGAAGGAATGATGATTCCCAGGGATACCATGCGGAACTTGAACTTTTTCATGAATTTGTTCAATCCTCGCAGGTCTAGGATAGGCCGGAGGCCTCCTTTTGCCTTGGGGATTAGGAAATATCAGGAATAAAACCCTTTGCCCCTTAATTCCTCCGGTACTTCCTCTATAGCTCCGATTGTAAGGAGTCTCCGGACCTCCTGGAGGAGTTGCTCATGAAAGGGGTCCCTGAAGAGGGACGAGGAGGGGGGGATGGGAGGAAGGGGGTGTGTACTAAACGCCTGTCCCAGATCTGGACTTTAGCGTACAAAATCTGAGTGTTTACTGTGAACCTTCCCCAAGCTTATTCCCAGCTTGGATTTTATCTCGCTGCCACCGGACAGGAATATAGCGCCTGCCTCGCTCTGGTCCCCCCAGACTTTCCCTGGAGAAACCCCCCAAGACCCAGACCCCTGGGTCTCTCTCTCTCCTCTCCCAGCTTCCCCCCCTTCCCTGGGTTAGCCGGTGCGAGACTAGACTTCACTCCTTGAATGCAAAACCAAGAGAGCTATTCTCTTCCCCCGAGGCTAGGCATTCAAAGCTAATCACAGCTAACACACAAGGAGATTCCCCCTCCCTGGTCTCGTAGCAGTAACTAGAGAAAAACCTCAACCACAAGAGAACAGAGATGATTCTTTCCCCGTCCTATTCCCGCCCTGGGGACGATAGGAAAAACCCACAGCCTGGCTTTTCCTTTCCCTTCTCTGTCTTCCCGTGAGGGAGACAGCTACCTGGTACAGAAATTCTATCCCTTTACCTCACTAGGAAAAGAAACTCCCACCAGTTTTCAAAAAAACTTTATATAAAAAGAAAGAAAATACAAAACAATAATACTGCATTAAGAGATCAATACAGGCTCTTGCTTATAAGAAAATATGAATAAACAGTCTGATTTAAAAGATAGCCCAATTTAAACCAGTCCAGCACATCAACATACTTGTAAATACAACACAAAGCATATAACAGCCTATTTGCCTTGTGGCCTTTGTACTCACACTTTGTAGGAAAATATTAGAAAGAAATAGGAGTTAGCAGAAAAGATGTTTCCTCCATAGCTGGGAAAAACAAAAGACCTAGAGTACACAATTCCCGCCCCTGACTTTTAAAAAATCCAGTTCTCTGATTGGTCCTCTGGTCAGGTGTTTGGTTCCCTTTGTTCCCCCTTTACAGCCAAAAGAAAATTAACCCTTACCTTACCTATCTACTTATGACAGGGTGAAACAAACTGAAGATGGTATCCAAGCTCCACTGTGCATAGGACCCAATGATCTGAAGCTAACTGGGACCACGCAGGGAGTAACGGGGAAAGGCGGTTGTAGAACTGAAAGGGATCCTGGGAGGCAATTGGTACACTGCTCTCGGGCGCACCCTCAAAAGTTTGATTTGGGTCCCGCTGTTGGTTTGGTGGGACCGGAATTGTTACCCCTTTGAGGCCCAGACTGACGTCTGCGGTTGGTACGACCTCGTCTCCTGGCAAAGTCTTGCCTTGGCCTAGGCAGGGGGTAAGGGCGCTGAGGTTGGGAGCGGAATGACCCTCTTTGAGTCTGTGGCGTATGCATTCCCAGGGAACGCATAATAACTTGGTTGTCCTTTAGACTCTGCAGCCTGGGGTCCGTCTTTTGTGAGAACAAGCCCTGTCCATCCAATGGCAAGTCTTGTATGGTATGTTGAAGTTCAGGTGGCAGGCCTGACACTTGCAGCGATGATATACGTCACATGGTTATTCCAGAGGCAACCGTTCTAGCCGCCGAATTGGCAGAATCTAGCGAGGCCTGTAGGGAGGTCCGCGCAACTCTCTTCCCCTCCTCCAGGAGTGCTGTAAATTCCTGGTGGGAGTCCTGCGGGACCAGCTCTGTAAACTTCCCTACCACCTCCCAGGTGTTGTAGTTGTACCTACTCAGGAGGGCTTGTTGGTTCGCTACCCTGAGTTGGAGGCCTCCCGTGGAATAGATTTTCCGTTGCAACAAATCCATACGCCTGGCCTCCCTTGATTTAGGTGCAGGGGCTTGTTGGCCGTGGCGCTCCCGTTCACTGATGGACTGCACAATCAATGAACAGGGAGGGGGGTGCACATAAAGGTACTCATACCCCTTGGAAGGCACCATGTACTTCCGTTCGACCCCTCTGGCTGTGGGCGGGATGGATGCCGGGGATTGCCAGATGGTGATCCTCTAGCCTATATCGAATGGATGAAGGGGAGAGCCACTCTAGTTGGTGTCTCCGCAGACAAAATGCTTATCACTGGGTCCTCCATCTCTGGAACTTCCTCTACCGGTAAGTTAATATTCTGGGCAACACGGCGCAGAAGGTCCTGGTGCGACCTGAGGTCAATCGGAGGTGGGCCCGATGATGATGTCCCCTCTACTGCCTCATCCGGACAAGAGGAGGATGACAGCCCAGGGACGAGTGGGTCCTGCACTGACTCCTGATCCTGGGGGACTTCCGGAGCCGTAAGATCGTGCAGTTCCGGTGCGTGGGTACAGGTTTCCTCTGTACCAGCCGGGGGAGGTCTGCTCACAGTGGCCTCTGGCACGCGGTGTTCTGAGTGACCGGAGCGTGATGGGACAGCCGGTTCCCCTTGGGCTTGGTGATAAGCTCAAGGTGTCCAAAAGGACCACTGATGAGGTCCGTGGTACAGGCCATGGGTATGCGTATCCGAATCCCCATAGGAAGCACTGTTCACATGGGATGAGACGGATGGATGATGAGAAGGCCACGGAGGAGCTGAGGCCGATTGGATCGGGTCTCTGCGTCCATTCGGTCCTTCTCTATGCAGTACTAAAGAAGGGTACTGGGAGTCGTATTGGTGCCGAGAGTGGGACCGGGACCTGCAACCAGCGCGGTGGCAGGAGGTCGACTGGTGCCTTGACTCTCCGTGCCAAGATCGGCTGCGAGAGGTACGGTGGTGTCGGGACCTCGACTGGGATCTCGAGCGGTGCCGCGAGTACGACTGGTACCAAGATGGAGAGCGGTACCGGGACTGCGAGCGGCGTCGGGATCGGGATCGATGGCGGGACAGAGAGTGCCATGGGACCTGGATCGTGACCGGCGACGGTCAATGGTACCAGGTGAAGATGGCATCATCATGGTGGGCTTGCCCAATGATTGAACAACCCGCACCGGCGATGCCAGGGGTTGAGGCAGCTCGGGCTCTGTCAAGGCAATCAGTTCTCGTGCTGTGGAGAAGGTCTCCGGCGTGGAGGGCACGACAAGCTCAACCACGGAGTGTGTCGGGGAGCTGATAGGCACCAGACTCGACGGCTCTTGTGAGACCGGAATCAACGGTGCAGAGGTCTTCGGTGCTGCGGCAGCTGGTGGTGCTGGGCGGTCCGACTTGGTTGTACGCTCTGACTGCAACGTAGATACAGGGGCTGCAGGAGTCTTATGTCTCTTGCTCCTTGGGGAGAGGGAGCGGTGCTGGCCAGAAGCTTGGGCCGGTAAAGGCTGGTGCCGAGGAGCCTTCACTGCAGTCGTGCGCTCCGGTGCGGAGGAGGCACTTTTCGCCGGTGCCGCAGTCAGTGCCGAAGCTGGAGGAGTTAGAGCTGCCTCCATCAGAAGTTGCTTCAGGCGAATGTCCCATTCCGTTTTTGTCTGGGGCTTGAAAGCCTTGCAGATTCGGCACTTGTCCGCGAGGTGGGATTTGCCCAAGCACTTTAAACAGGAGTCATGAGGGTGTCCTGTGGGCATCGGCCTATGACAGGCCGTGCACGGTTTGAAGCCCAGGGAACCGGGCATGGGCCCCGATACTGGGTAAGGAGAAGGGGCTAACCCCCAATCCTCTTTTACTGTATACAAGAACTACTACAAGAACTACTAAAACCGAACTAACTAGTACTATAGAAAATCAAACTATATACACAATAACTATATAAACGAGCGAATAGCTAGGGAGGTGGAGATCAGCTAAGCCACGCTCCACTGTTCCAACGACCAACACGGGTGGTAAGAAGGAACTGAGGGACGGATGGGTCAGCAGGGGTATATATCAAACGCCATAGCAGCGCCACTCCAGGGGGCGCCCTACCGGCCCACCGAGTGTTGCTAGGGTAAAAGTTTCTCCGACGAACGTGCACGCGGCGCGCGCACACCTAACTGGAATGGATATGAGCAAGCACTCGAAGAAGAACCTTATTTACTTTACATACAACAATAGTTTAGTTATTATTATAGACTGATAGAAAGAGACCTTCCAAAAACATTAAAATGTATTACTGGCACACAAAAACCCTAAATTAGAGTGACTAAACGAAGACTCGGCACACCACTTCTGAAAGGTTGCTGGCCCCTGGTACAAGCTAAACCAGGGGTTCTCAAAAGTGGGTCATGATACCATTTTAATGAGGTCATCATGACTGGCTTAAGATTTGCTGGGGCCCAGTGCTGAAGCCAAAGTCCAAGCCTAGGGTGACCAGATGTTTGGTTTTCACCTGGAACACCTGTCAAAAAGAGACCCTAGCAGCTCTGGTCAGCAGTGCTGCGGAGTCAAGGCAGGCTAGTCCCTACCTGTCCAGGGGCACCAGGCTGTGCTCCGGAAGTGGTCAGGAGGTCTGGCTCCTAGGTGGGGGAGTCACAGGGCTCCGCACGCTGACCCTGCCCTGAGAACCAATTCCGCACTCCCATTGGCTGGGAACTGGCAAATGGGAGCTGATAGGGCACAGTGCCTGTGGATGAGAGCAGCGCGTGTCATGGAGCCTCCTGCCACCACCACCCACCTCCCCACCTAGGACCCAGACCAGTTGGCTGATTCAGGGGTGCAGCACAGTGCCCCAGGACAGGCAGGTGGGCAGGCAGCCTTAGCCTCTCTGCTGTGCTGCTGCCCAGGAATTGCCCAGGGTAAGCTTGTGCCCCAACCCTGAGCCACTGCCCTGAGCCCCCCCCAGCCTGAAGCCCCTTCCTGCACCCCATGCCCCTCATCTCTGGCCCCACTCCAGAGCCTGCAGACCCAGCCCAGAGCCAGTATCCCCTCCTGCACCCCAACCCCAATCACTGAGCTCCCGCCAAATTTGGAGTCCCCTCCTGCACCCCAGAGCCCTCACCCCCCTGCACCTCAACCCCCTGCCCCAGCCCAGAGCCCCTCCCTGACTCTGAATCCCTCAGCCCCACCCCGCAGCCTGAAGCCCCCTCATGCACCCCAAATCCCTCATCCCCAGCCCCACCTCAGAGCCCACACCCCCAGCCAGAGCCCTCACCCCCTTCTGCACTCCAACACTCTGCCCCAAACCAGAGCCCCCTCCTGCACCCTGAACCACTCATTTCTGGCCCCATCCTGGAGCCTGCAGCCCCATTTAGAGCCCACTCTCTCCCACACCCCAGCCCCTGCCCTAGCCTAGTGAAAGTGAGTGAGGGTGGGGGAGAGTGAGCCACCAAGGGAGGGGGAATGTAGTGGGGGGGCAGGGCCTCAGGGAAAAGGCAGGGGCAGGGTGTTCAGTTTTGTGCCAACAGAAAGTTGGCAGCCCTACCCAAGCCCCACGTCCCGGGGCCAAACAGAAGCCTGAGGGCTTCAGCCCTGGGTGGCAGGGCTCAGATTACAAGCCCCCTGCCTTAAGGCTTCAGCTGCCCCCTGCCTGTGGTGGTGGGGTTCAGGCTTTGGTCCAGGCCCCACCATGTGGGGTGGGCAGGGCTTGGGCAAGCTCAGACTTTGGCTCCCCCTCCGGGGTTTGTGTAGTAATTTTTGTTGTCAGAAAGGGGTCGTGGTGCAATGAAGTTTGAGAACTCCTGAGCTGAACTAAGTAGGGTAGGTAGACAGGCCAGTCAGTTCTGAAACAAAACCGTTAATACAGTAACTGGGCTTTAGCAGATAAACTAAGATTAAGAAAAGAAAAGAAAACTGCATACATTGGGTAGTGACTTCCATCTCCTATAAACGCACTGAATTCAAGTGCATGAACAACCTGGGGCAGGATGCTGCTTGTCAGACAAAGGATTTATTTGGGCCTCTAGAAAAGTGACTTTAAAAAGCTGCGGGCATGCATGAAGACAGGCAGGCAGTGATAGTTCAAGTGCCAGAATTAACAAGAGAAGGACTTTTTATTTTGATTTTTGAATCAACACTGGATGGAGTGCAGTGAATGCAATATCAAGAAATGGAATGGCGTGGGAGTCCAAAGTCAGCATGTAAGCAGCATGCAGCCAGCTATTACTTCAAATGCTGATATGCCAGAGTTTTATTTAATAAGAAAAAGGTTCTTCCTTGTAGTATCTTCTTCAGTAAAATTATTAAATCAGTCAGTCATTTCTTGACCAGAAATTTAGCAGGTTTCTTCTATTCTCTCCTGTTCCTGTGGCTGGCCCTGAGTTACAAACTCAAACTCTCCCTCTATCACTCCCGCCCCCCCAACACTTGTATTTTTCCCCTGGTTCTTGCATTCCTCTTCTGATAGTGATTTTCTCCTACTAGGCAACATTGAATTGGATCTGTCTTTAACGCTCTGTCTTACATCTATTCACAATTTGGATTTTCTTGGATTTCGTCAGTCTTGAATTTGAAATTTCCAGAATCATGAATTTTAGGATCTGCGTGCATCCCCACTTAGTAGACTACACATTAGTTGTTTCTCTCTTTCTTTTATGTTATTGTACACCTTGTCAAATCGTGCATCATATTACATCACAGCCTGATAATTTTGAATGGTTTAATGTTTTGGCTGAGATTTAAACAGATGGACAGTTTTTGTTTAGTTTGAGTATTTGCTAACAATTTGAATGGTGTAAAGCTGATCCCAAATGAAGCCCACACACAGCCATAGAGAAAGCAGGAGGAAGTATTGTATTTAGATTAGATCCATTCTTGTAGACATCAAAGTTGGAAGGATGTCAAATTCCATAAAAAATCTAGGTCTTCAATCAACATGAGTATACACTACCACACAAAAGAATGCATAAAATTCTCCACTCTAAATTACAAGGAGACAGGGAGAAAGCCAGAGTAACTTAAAAGAATAACAATTTTTTTCCTTTTTAAATTGAACATAATACTTGTGAAAGTTACCAGGTTGACAGCCTGCAGAGTGAACTCCTGTAATTATCCATAAAAATAAATACAGCATTGGTACCCAATCTTGACACAAGGAACCACCTCAAGGGACCACTCTTCATGTCCATTCAATCCACTGCCACTGCACTTTGATTGCCAATGAAGGTACTAATTGTGATGGTAATTTTAATTATGAAGAATCCTATCTACTACAATTTACACTGGAAAGATCATCTATTTTTGTATTCCGCTGCCTCTGCCTTAAGGCTGCCATGCAGTCCTACCTACAAAACATCATCTTTTTTAAATTCAGAACTGACATTAATGGACAGGAAGCAATGGCTTAAATTGCAGGAAGGGAGGGTTAGGTTGGACAAAAGGAAAAACTTCCTAACAGTCAGAGTGGTTAACCATTGCAATAAATTGCCTAGGGAGGTTGTGGAATCTCCATCATTGGAGGTTTTTAAGAGCAGGTTAGACAAACATCTGTCAGGGATGGTCTAGATAATACCTAGCCCTGCCATAGGTGCAGGGGGCTGGACTAGATGACCTCTCAAGGTCCCTTCCAGTCGTACGATTATATAGGAATTGTTTCATTTTATACCAGGGCAAAATGCAAGAGTTCAGTCACTTATACAAGTCATATTGCACACAGCCTACCTTAGCAGTGATGTTAAAAACCCATAAAGATCAGATTAATTTTAATTAATAGCCTTAAATAAAAATTGACAGACTTTTACAAATACATTCTGTTGTTATATGTCAATGATTTGAACAGGTCAAAATACTGGAAGCAAGGGTAAAACCTGCCAGGAGCCCATGCCAGGCTCAGGTTGAGAGGTGGCAGAGAATACAATGGGGTCCATACTCTAAGACCTGGATTGAAGGCCTTTGGCCTCCTGAATATTATTTTATTCAGATGAAAACTGATTTAATTCAAAATTTTATTTTGTGCCTCTGGGATAAACATGTGTCTATCTCTTCTTGAAAAGAAACTTGGAAAGGGTTGTAGGGAATTATTTCATGGCTTTACATTTCCTAGGCTTAGTGTACATTTCTTTCCTCTTTCTCCAAACAGGAAAAGTTTAAACAAAACTGGGAATGCAAAATTCCTCATCATGGCTGCCTAAGGTCAGGTTTTCAGCCTGAGACGCAAGCTCTTAAGGGAGAGTTCAAGACCTTGGGACTATCTCGAAAAGCTCAAGACATGCTGAATAAAGGGAAAACAGAATCCAAGCAAGCTATAAAGAAGACCATTCTTATAAGAATGAACCCCATTATTGTCTTGCTTCAGATAAAATAGGGAATAGATCATGCACCTGATTTTAACCAAAATGAAGTTTATTTTTTCCCCCAAATGGCAGAGAAGTCAGCCAAAAAAAAAAAAGCCTCGGGCTCTTCTATTGGCAGGCAGAGCTAAGTATTTCTTCGGGTTTTGGCCACTGATTACAGAACAAATTAGAAACATTACAATGTGAAAATATATACTATAAACTAGTTTTTTGGTAAATTTCCCATGAAAATGTTAATGCTATGTTTTCAGTGATTTTGCATCTCTAAAGGTTTGTCCTTCTGCAAATGTCTGTAAAATGGCTATTTTCCTACTGAAAACATGCAAAATTCAGGGAGGGATAGCTCAGTGGTTTGAGCATTGGCCTGCTAAACCCAGGGTTGTGAGTTCAATCCTTTAGGGGACCAGTTGGGGAACTGGGGTAAAAATCTGGGGATTGCTCCTGCTTTGAGCAAGGGGTTGGACTAGATGACCTCCTAAGGTCCCTTCCAACCCTGATATTCTATGACATGGGTCATTTTCTCACAAAGATGGGCTCATTTTCACTGGAGAAGGAGCTCATTTTTAAGTGAAAAAATTGTGAAACATGGCAATTTTTCAGTGAAAAAGCCCTATTTAAATACTTAAGATGAAAGTACTGTACTAGTAATTTATGTTGTGAATATTTCCTTCATCTATATTCAGCGTTTCATTTAAGATGTAACTTTTCTTTTGGATATATGCTTTTCATAAATTATAGTAGCGCTCTGTGTTACATTAAGTATAAAATTGAAATTCTACTATTCTGTTTTACCATTATCTGTATTTCTGAAACATGCTCATCACTATAGTATCTAAGTGCTTTCCAACAGTGTATTAAGTAACAAGACAAACATCTGTCTTTTGTTTGTTCCTTCATCCTCTCCCAGGGGAGAGATATGTGCAGTGGAGTATTTGTTTAATAATAATATATAGCAACATGTTGCTATATGTTTATGTTTGAGAAGGCAAGATCAAAGAAAGGTGCCTTGTACATGTACTCTTTCTCTTCTGTTTCCCCACAACTATGATTCTATTAAAGAATACTCAACAATCCCCAAAATAGGCTACTAAAAACTAATGGCAGAAAATATGATCACATGGAAAAGAATGCTCTGTGTGTGTGTATTTATCTTCAAATGCTTCCTCTGCCATTTGGGTTAAAATGATGTGCCTGGAAGAAGACATGCTGTATTTCACTGTTTATTACTATGCAAGTATAATGAGGATAGTGGCCAGTTGTTCTCTACATCCATGGAAGGTAGGACAAGGAGTAACCTACTTAGTCTGTAGTTGGGGAGCTTTGGGAAAGACTTTCTAACTGTAAGGATAGTTAAGTACTAGAATAGGTTACCGGGGTGGCTGTGAAATTCCTGTCATCGAAGGTTTTCGAGAGCAGGTTCGACAGATACTTGTCAGGGATGGTCTAGGTTTCCTTGGTCTGCCTCAGCACATCAGACTGGACTTGATGACTCTCAAGATCCCTTCCAGCCTTACACTTCTGTGATTCTAAGTCACGTGTACAGAATGTCTATTCAGTAATGTCCGGGAACTACAAGAAATTTATTTCCAGCTCCTGAAGTCTTGCACATGAGGAGACATGACCAAAGAGTGGAGAGCTGTAAGGATACTTCCTTTCAAAGGAGAATCAATTTAAGGTCTAAAAGTATAGAAGACAGCAATGAAAAAGTGAACAAATATACTGGAATATTTAAATGACCCATTTATGATTACCAAGTTCAGTCACAGCTATAGGCTGGAAGTGCTAATTTTTACTATTTATTCTCAGTGAACTAATTAATATCATAAGCTGCTGTAACCAAGCTTACTTCAAAAAATAGTTCTATTTCGGAGCATGGAGAAATTAAAAATACTCTTGGTACGGCTGCGGAGATCCCTTATGTGGGAGAAGAATGGAATTAATAAACCTTTTTAGTTCCAAAAATGTTAAGATCTAGAAATGGTCTCATAGACCATGGTGATTTAGCTACATGGCGAAAAATACTTCTACAGTGGCTTTATTATTATTATGTCAGCTCCCAAAAGTGTG
Organism: Chelonoidis abingdonii; assembly: GCF_003597395.2. NCBI lineage: Eukaryota > Metazoa > Chordata > Testudines > Testudinidae > Chelonoidis > Chelonoidis abingdonii. Next base: position 147,913,038 of record NC_133771.1, read on the forward strand.
CTAGGTGCTTTCTAGAGCAAATAGAAATGCATCAAACTGATTCTCCTCTCGCTCATAGACTATAAACTAGTTTCATATTGATGTAGCTCCATAGACTTTAATGGAATTATGCCTGATTTACAGTGGAGTAAGCAAGAGGTGAGTCACTTCCCCAAAGAGCTTCAGGAACGAACAGGATAATAAACAATGAGAGTAACAACCATAGGGAGGGAATGGGGTGAAAAAAGGCAAATGTTACACCAATAAGCTACACACACACTTTGGGGGAAATCATGTATATGACCACCAGTCACAAAACTTCAGCCCAAGGTTTATTACGAGTTATTTTCTACTAACAATGTGATCCTGCTCCCATCAAAGCCAATGACAAAACTCCCTTTGAGTTGAATGGGATCAGGATGATGCCTGCTTTGTGACTAGATGTCTGCTAATTGCTACCAGAGATTCTTCATGATTTCAGCACTTAAAAGTGAACTGAATTAGCCCCCTGGTATAATTAGGATAGGTCTACACTACAGCAGTGAGTCTTAGAGCCCAGATCACCTGACTTGGGCTAGCCGTACGGGGCTAAAAATATCAGCATAGAGATTCTCGCTCGGGCTGGAGCCGAGATTCAGAAACCCAGAAAGGGAAGAGGGTCTCAGTTCCCAAGCTCCAGCCAGAGTACATCTACACCTCCACTGTCATTTTAACAACTTAGCCTGAGCCCCACGAGACTGAGTCAGTTCACCCAGGTTCTGAGACTCACTGCCATGTTTTGTTTTGTTTTTTGCAGCGTTCGACGTACCCACCATTTCCTAAAGCAAGAGAGGAATTTCAGGGATTTAAGGAGGTCTAAAGGAGAAGAAGGGGAGGGCTTGCTCGATTTTGTTGCTGTTTGTTTGTTTGTCCCCTCCTCTCTCTGGTGACCTCCTGATATTTCCTAAGCTATAATGGATAAATGAGGAGTGTCCATGACATTATGCATATCATTACTCATTAGAGCTGCCTTTCTTATATTATCCTACTGTATCCCTTTGACCACTCCCGTTGTGTGAAAGACACTCACTGTACATATTAACGGTCATGAAGGACTTTATTACAGAGCGATTCTAGTGACTATCTGCAGCTTGTTTGAATCTTGTTACAGGAAAACTGGCTATTATGAGGGAAAGAGAGGAGCGATGTGGGATTTAATATCCCTCTACCCAGTCCTCCTAGCAGGATCTGTGATCCCTTAAGGCATTTCTTCTACTGAGGGTAGGGGACTATCAAGACCCAGGCCTCATCTACACTGAGGATTTGCCCCAATTTCGATCATCAGTGGCCAGCCACTGGCCTTGCTGCATCAGGGCACGCCCTAACGTAGAGTAGCAAAGCCACTATTCGTGCTAGTGGAGCTTTCTCCTGATTGAATCTAGAGTAAGATGCATGGGTGTGAAGAACGGTTTGCCTGTCCATACCAGAGGTTGTACTAAGGGAGCTACCCCAGGGGCTGTAGTTGGGGCAAATCTATTATGCAGACAGGAATCTTTAACAGTCAACTCTCGTGGAGCTCTTCTAATCTAACTGATGTTCGGACAGCTGAAGATTTCGAGCACAAAATGAACATATCTTTATTTTCCTGTTTGATATGCTGACTAGCAGCCTCTACAAGCAACCTAATGGTAGAAATTAAAATACAAGCCTTGCTAATTGCATTTTGTATATTTGTTTTTTTTGGTCAGTCAGTCAATCCTGCTTTTCATAATGACCATTTCAAATAGCCAACCCAGACACAGTTTCTATGCTTCTCAGAGTGGAAAAAATCTTTTTTTTTTTTTTTTGAATTTTTACAAACCGTTGGCTCTCTTGTGAGACTTAACCATTTACAGAGGTTACACTGCGTTACACGCTGGTGTCTAATCACTGATAAGCACATGGGACTAGATTGTAACAACACAGTCTGCTGCTCCGCCCCAAGTGCAGACCAGGAACCTGTGACTCCGAGGGCCATGATTCAGTCCCTAGATCCCTCCTTGCTCCACGGGGAAAAACAAACTGTGTCAGCCTTTGCCGGATGCAGGTTACTTTCTCCCTACTCCCCTGTGTCAGCTCAGGGGAGAAGAGAAATTCCAGGACTCCACCCTCTCATGCATGCCCTGTCCATCTATGTGGGAGGAGCACCAGCAGCCCCACAGAAATCCCTTTGAGCTGTGACCCACAATGCGGGTCGCCAAAGCACTTGAGGTTGGAAACAACTTACACCTTCAATAGGGCAAAACTCAGTATCTCCAAGCTATGTCCTCTCCATTTTCAACAATCATCAGCAAGCCATTTTTGCTAAGTGTCTAATGTTATGCAGAATAAACACCTAAATCTCTTCTCCAAACCACGGAATATTGGAGAGGTAGCTGGACAGCAGGGATGGTTTGGGGTAAATGGACACTCTCATTGTGGTTTGGAAGCAGTAGTTCGTTAGCTTTCATCAGCCTTATTGGTCATTATAGTCTTTACCCTCATAAATAACTTCCAATATTTCAGAGCAGAAAACCATCCGATTGCTAACACATCCCCCGAGAGAGTTGATACCACGCAATGGGAAAGCAGTGGAAAACAGAAATATTCATGGGGAAAAACAAACAAGAATCTCCTCCTCCTCATTTTGCTTAAACTGCCACACTCTGGTGCCCAACAAAAGGGAAAAGGTAATCAGAATTCAAACATCTTTCACATTAGAGATTGTCAAAAAGACAGGGAGGAAATTGTAAAAATTTCAAAAACAGTTTTGTTTTTATGTTTTTGAAAAGCACCAACTTAGAAAATGTTCATGATGTTTCCCACCCTTTTTTACTCAAGGAGGAAAAAGAGGAAATTCAAAAATTAGAATATTTTTGGTTTTTTCACTTAAAAAAAAAAGATCATTTTTCATTAATGTTCATTATTTTAAAAAGGCCATTTTTTGACCAAAAAATTTCATTAGAGAAATGTTGACCACCTTTACTTAGCATACACCTTAAAATCCGGCCCCGCAACACCATCAGGTATCTAAAATGGTGTCATCAGGAGGAGGGAGAAAACCTGTTCATCTTAGCTTCTAAGGATAGAACAAGAAGCAATGGGCTTAAACTGCAGCAGGAGAGGTTTAGGCTGGACATTAGGAAAAAGTTTCTAACTGTCAGGGTAGTTAAATACTGGAATAAATTGCCTAGGTTGTGGAATCTCCATCTCTGGAGATATTTAAGAGTATGTTAGATAAATGTCTATCAGGGATAATCTAGATAGTATTTGGTCCTGCCATGAGGGCAGGGAACTGGACTCGATCTCTTGAGGACCCTTCCAGTCCTAGAATCTATGAATCTACACACTTGTCCATCTAGCTAGCTCACTAGCCATGGACTGCCAATACACCATCATAGTTGTATCTATGTGCCAGGTACAGCAGCTCTACTGTGGGTTTAAAAGTTTCTACTGGTTTGAGAATGACCATCAGTTGGGCCGGTATTCCCTGTTGTATGAATAGGGAATCTCTCCAGAGGTACAAACTTTCAAAGTAGTGGACACATTTTAAATATCACCACCACACAAGAAAGAAACGAGACTCTGACATAGAGGACACTGCCACCACTAGCCCCGCAGCAGCTGGTGCCAGAAATTTCAGAAAAATCCTCAGGGAACTACAATGCCACAGAGCCATGGAACCAGGATACCAGGACAAGAAATGCCAGTCAGTCCACACTATAGTAGCTTTTACATCCCTTCCAACCACTCAAAATCACTTTTGCCATGTCCTTTAGGCCAGCTTGAGTGACTGCAGAAGATATTTTGCTTCCTTATGTTTAAGCTCAGAAGGACTGAATTTGTATTGGTAAATGATGACAAACGTTAATTTCACCATACACACAAAACCAATGAAAAAAATATTTCTATTGACAATAGAATTTGGCAGATAAGAACAGTAAGAAAAATGCTGCTTGAGAATTGATCAGAGTTTAAGGCAATTTATTTTGCATATTTTGACGAATGATGTTGACAATTAAAGCTTTTATAACCATTCAAACATAAACTTTTTGAATCTCAACATCATTTGTCACTAAATAATTGTCCTCCACCACCACCCCCGGGTTAATTTCCCCCTCATCGTTTAAATCAATAAAAAATGGAAGAACAATTGTTAAAACCCATAATTTTGTGCAACTGTAAAAATGTAAGTCGATAAACATTTTAAAATGCTTAAAAGTCAACATTGATATCACCTATCGAAATTATTAAAAAATAAAACCTAATTCTACCAAGCTCACTTGCGTTCTATGAACCAAATCCTAGTTCCCTTGAAGTCAGTGGAAAAATTTCCAATTATACATAAGAGGATCAGGATCTAACCCTATATTTTGAAAGTGAGATATATGTAGCATTCATTCCCAGTCTTTGTGGCCACCCAGGGTTATAAGTATAATGTTTCCCCATCTGGGTGTTTGTGTTGGGTTTCCTCACAGGAATTTGGTGAGTCTTTCCTACATACCCAAATGTATATGGGATCTTCTGCCACATGAAGATTTAGAACTGATGGCATAACAGCATTTTATAAAGGAAACGTAATCCATCTCACCTTCCTCATTTGGGGCTCAAGAGAATTCTTACATTTCTGGCACAAAGTTGGTTTTCCAAGTACTCCATACGGGTTGTTTGCAACTAGCTTTTACATCAGTGCAGAGTGAGTTGTGATGCAGGTATCTCATGTTTTATCTTTATTGCTCAGAGTTTCCACTTGTGTATCTGGTTTTTCTCATCACTCCTCCAGTTTAATTAATTTAGAAGAGATGCCCTTGATTTTTGTCTCAAGGGAGAATAAAGTTGTTTTTTTCTTCCCCTCCCCCCCCCCCCTTTTTTTTTTTTTTGAAACAGGTCATGTTCTCCAGCAATGCATGAAGAACAGGGTGTTGCAAGACCTGCAAAGCCAAAGGAAGCATGCTGGAGGAAGAAACACAACTTCCTATTCTTACTTTTAGGCACAGACTGTATTAAAACACTTCTCCTACACACTGTGTAATCAAAGCTATGGCTTTTAGGTTCCTTGCATTTTAAATGAGAGCACATTTTCATAATAAAAACTAGCCTATAAGCAGCTGCTCTAGTTTATAGATATTCCTAGTTCCCTGGCAAAAGTCCGTTCCCACCTGTAGTTTTCAGCATCTCCCCCTCTGCACCCTGAGAACAAGCCCTAGATCTAAATAAAATTATCTTCAGGCAGAGACGGCTGTAGACATTTAGCTGCCCCAAGCACGGCGGCATGCCACGGAGGACGCTCTGCTGGTCGCTGGTCCTGCGGCTCCGGTGGACCTCCCGCAGGCGTGCCTGCGGAGGGTCCGCTGGTCCCGCGGCTTTGATGGAGCCGCGGGACCAGTGGACTCTTCGCAGGCATGCCGCCGAAGGCTACCTGCCTGCCGCCTTCCCGGCAACCAGCAGAGCACCCCCCGTGGCATGCCGCCCCAAGCACGTGCTTGGCGTGCTGGAGCCTGGAGCCGTCTCTGTCTTCAGGAGTGGCTCGTTAGCCCAGCCCACCCCATCTCTCCAACAACTTGACACTGAAGCAGAGTGGGCCACCTTGCTGCTGACCTGCAAACTATAGAGTAGTGTGATATTGAGGTGCAGGCGGCAGTGGGTTACCACACCTTTTCCGAATGTCGAAAGCTCAGGGTCTCTTGAGGGAATGGACAAAAGGTTGGTTTGGTTCTTACAAGTAAGAAGTCATTCATCAGTAACAAATATGACATTTACTTTTACTATTAACCTTATCCTTAAATCATGTAGTTTTCTGTTTTCTCTCCACAAAGCCAAATTCATCACTGGTATAGCACGACTGAAACCTGTAAGGTTTTGCTAGGGAAAAAATAAGACCTGAAGTTTTTCCCCCACTTATAAGATAGGGAGAAAAAGCTCACAACAGAATTACAGTACTGTTTCTTACTAGAACAGATTTTTTTTCTAAATGAGTATATTTGATATCTTTATAATACAATCTACATAATGAAGTTACATCAGACCCTTTGATAACAATGAACTTTTGCACATCATCACCGCTCAAACTTGTACAATTGAAAACACTTTCATGAACTTTGGGTCAGATTCTGATCTGGTGCCAGTCCAGACTAACAATATTGATGTTAATGAAACTACTCTGACTTTACATCTGCATCACCGAAATCTGATATTTTGCCATTGACAAGGTACAAAATCTGATTCAATTTCCTGAAAATTGAATTTTTCAAAGTTAACTTGAGTTTTTCTTTACTGGTAGTGAGGAAAGAACAACTTCCTGCCTTTTTGGGCTGATGAAACTGGAAAGGTAACCTTTACTAGATCTGAGCACACCAGAATGGTTGCAATGGCAAAACAATGAGAAATAACAAATGAGCTCATTATAAATACAAAAGGGTTTATTTTACAAGTTATTGCCACAGGGTGCCAGAAAGAAATGCTTTATACACTCTAATCCACTGCTAACAGTCAATAGTCATCATGATACATGCTTGTTAATCAATACTATAAAGTCATTTTAATTTAGCTGTTAGCCATTCCTTCACCAACTGTCTTTTAACAGCTAATTCACTAGCGTAGCCATTTTTGTCAAATGTTATAAAAACAGTAGCCATTAAGTGAATTGCAAGGCAGCAATGTGAGGGGATGGGGTTGTACTCTGCCACATCCTAGCATAGCCTAAGTAACTTTACCCATTACATTCTAATCACGTATTGAAGCGGGAAATCAAGCTTGTTTTAATGATGGAGCATAAAATTACTGCCTTAGAAAATAAAGGCCCAAATACACTTCTGGCCTACAGTCACAGTGAATTTGTCCTTTCAGACAAAAATAGAGGGCATCTCTTCTAAATTATCCAAACTGGAAGAGTGATGAGAAAAAACAGATATACATGTGGAAACTTTGGACAATAAGGATAAAAAATAAGGCTACATCACTGTACACTGATGTAAAAGTTCAAGAAGGGCAGCCTACTTGTAAACAACCATCTGGAGTACTTAGAAAACCAATGCTTAAATCCTAAATCTATCTCATTTCATCCAATTAATCATGGTGCAAATCCTGAAGACCTTATTCAAAGTTAAGTATCAGAGGGGTAGCCGTGTTAGTCTGGATCTGTAAAAAGCGACAAAGAGTCCTGTGGCACCTTATAGACTAACAGATGTTTTGGAGCATAAAGTTTCGTGGGTGAATACCCACTTCGTCAGATGCATATCGTGAGGATTCACCCACGAAAGCTTATGCTCCAAAACGTCTGTTAGTCTATAAGGTGCCACAGGACTCTTTGTCACTTTATTCAAAATTAGTGAAAGTGACTTTTGCCTGCAGAAGTCCTCAGTAAGGACTTCAAGATTTGATTTAACATTAATTATCTGGCAACAAAAACTGTGTGTTGTGACAGGATGTAGCGGTTGTGATAAATGAAGTGTGGTGGGGAGCTCCCTTTGATGGACACCCAGTAAGCCAGTTAGCTGTAATATCCCTCTTGGTAGCTGTTCTCTGCTTGCTTTACCTGTAAAGGGTTAACAAGCCCACAGGTAAAAGAAAAGGAGTGGGCGTCTGACCAAAATAGCCAATGAGAAGGTAAAACTTTTTAAAATTGGGAAAGAAACTTTCCCTTTGTCTGTTTTTCTCTGGGCTGCAGGGACGGGGCAGCAATGCTATACACAGGAATGCTGTATAAGGTTTGAACCAGGCATGAAAAGGTATCTTACATACCTAGAAGAAATTATTTGGATAGGGAATATTTAGACAGACACAATCAGGTTTATTTTGGTTTGTGGACTCCTCTGTGATAGCCTCAGATGCTGAACCCCAAAGAAAGCTATTTTGGGTGCTTAATTTTTCAAATTGCTCTTTTAAAATCTAGCAAAAGTCTACGTTCCAAATATATTTTCTTCCTTCTTGTTTTTAATAACATTTATCTTTTTTAAGAACAGGATTGGATTTTTGTGTCCCTAACAGGTTTGTGCATATGTTGTTTAACTAGCTGGTGATAACAGCTAATTTCCTTTGTTTTCTTTCTCATCTCTTCTCCAGAAAGAGAAGTGACAGAGAGGGGAATCAGCCTTGACAGAGGTCTTGCATCCCTTTAACAGATGCCTTCTGTAGCACAGCTCTGCCATTAGGAGAATGGGACTGGGTGAAGTTGATTTACCAGTCATTTGTTGCAGATGAGTTTGAGTGAAATGGGAACAGATTAATTCTAAGAAAAAGTGTATGGAAAAGCTTTGCCTGCAGAAATCTTCCTTGCATGTACAGACTTGGGCAGCAAGAAACTTTATTCTTTTGTTCTTTATGAATACTGGCTCCAGAAACAAGGCCTTTTCTCTGGCCTTGACAAAGCCAATCTCACTCTGCTCACAGCCATTCCAAATGCTGCTACAAAGATCATTCTTCTAGCCTGACAGTCTGACTACATCACCCTCTCTCTTTGAATCCCTCCCCTGGTTCCTCTTCTCTGACAGACAACACAGAAGGAGCTGGTCTTCACTGTCAAGACCTTTCACGAGCCATCCCCACCCTACCTATCATCTTTCATTTATTATAGAAATATTGATTCCTGCCTTTGATTGGCCCATGATGCCAGCCTCCATCACCCATTTGTTAAATTTTCAAACAAGCGCCGTCATGCTTTCTCCCATGCTGTCCCTCACACATAGGGTATGTCTACCCAGTAAAAACCATGCACGGGCTAGCCCACCCAAGGTCACTTGTTACCCACACTAGCTGGATTCAATAGCTGTAAAGATGGTGCAGTATGAGCTTCAGCACAGATAGTACAAGCCTGGCATGGACCCTGGGTACATACTTGGCTGGCCTGCTAGCCTGTTCTGAAGCCTGTGCTACTCTGTTTTCACTGCTACTGTTACCCACAGTAGCTGGGTAGGCAGGGCCAGCGCTTCCATAAGGCGACCCTAAGTGGTCGCCAGGGCACCAGGATTCGGGGGGCGGCATTTTGTGCACTCCCCATGGGGTGCATGGGAGCTTCCGGTTCCGCTCCCATCGCGCCACTGAAGAAGGACCTTCTGCCGACGTGCCGGGGAAAACAGCGGCAGGCAATTGAGCAGCTCAATGACTGCCGCTGTCACCTGCGGCATTTCGGCGGAGGGTCCTTCTTTGCCGGCATGATGGGAGTGGAACTGGAAGCTCCGGTGCGCCCCGTGGGGAGTGCACAAAATGCCGCCCCCAGAATTCTGCCTAGGGTGCCAGAAACTCTGGTGCCACTCCTGTGGGTAGGCTAACTCATGCACAGCTTTTGCTGTGTACATGTTACACTCCCAGACCAGTTTTAAAACTGGAGTTTTATTAAATCTAGTATCCAAAAATAAACACACACAGCTTGCACACGCCCGTTGCTGCTGAGTCCTTTCAGAGCGCACCAAACTCTACTGCTGCAACCCAAGACATGCCTTTTGATCCACTCAGCAGACCCTCAATCCTTAATGGGACAGAGTTCAGGTAAATCTAGCCCTCTCATTCCCTTGTGAGTGCTATGCTGACATTCCCTTAGGAGGAGCTCTGTGAATATCCAAATGGTTCCTTCATTATCTTCCTTCAAATCCCTCCTTAAAACTCTCCTGGGTACCTTCAAAACACTCAGCATAGTTAAGCCACTGGTGTGCAGTTCACCTCTTAGAACACCGACCAATACCGCCCTATTGTTTCCTTGCATTCCCCTCTTTTGTCTCTTGTCTTACATTATATGCTCTTTGTTCTGTGTGTGTACAGCACCTAGCACAATGGGGTTATCATAAGCATAATTCCTAATTCTGAACCTTAGAGTCGAAAATGTGGGTGCCTGCATGAAACCTCCAAGCTTAATTATCAGCTTGGATCTGATAGCGCTGCCACCAGCCAAAAATTTCCAGTGTTTGGCTCACTCTGGTCTCCCCAAAACCTTCCCTGGGGGGACCCCAAGACTCAGATGCCCTGAGTCTTACCACAAAGGGAAATAACCCCCTCCCCTTGTCTTCTCTTACTTCCTCCCCAGGTGCTTCCCCTCCGTGGGTTATCTCGAAGATTTACTGTTATTAAACTCCTTGAATTACAAACAGAGAAGGGCCAATTACCTTCCGCCTCCTTCTTTTTCCCCCTTCCCAGTCTTCCCTGAGAGAGACTGTAATCCTGGCACAGGGATTTCTATCCTAGAGCTCTCGCGCTCCACAGGTTTTAAAAAGTGAAAAGCTTTATATAAAAAGAAGAAAAAAGACATTAAAAATTGCTCTCCTGTATCAAGATAACAATTCAGGTCAATTCTAAAAGAAAAAATATGAATAATACATGCCTTATTCAGACTACAATCTATAAAAACTCAATTTAAACATTCCAGCAACTACACACATGTAAATACAAAAACCAATAAAAGCCTATTGTTTTTCTACCTTTGTACTCACAACTTGGAAACTGAAGATTAGAAGCTTGAAGATAGAAAGATCCCTCTCATAGCCGAGAGACAGACAAAAGACACAGACCCAAACATTCCCTCCCTGAGCTTTTAAAAATCTTGTTTCCTGATTGATCCTCTGGTCAGGTGTTTGGTTCCCTTTGTTAACCCTTTACAGGTGAAAGAAACATTAACCCTTAGCTATCTGTTTATGACAGGGGTCCTCATCCATGACTAAATTTCCTAGGTACTACGGCAATACAAACAACAAAAAATAGAGGCCTGATTTTGTATGTTACAGCTCATCAGAAAAGAAAGTCAATCAAAGATACCTCTCCAATGTCCCAGATTTCGCAGTATGTTCTGCATTTTGGGGGAATCAGCTGAGTCCCAAGGCAGGCAACCTTCTGCAGGCAAAGAGACAGATTCTCCCTTTTGCGTAGGTGCCCTGGACTGTGAACCAGGCGGACATGGATTCTAAACTCATCAGGGCCTTCCGGTGGGGGGGCCAAGTGGGGCAATTTGCTCCAGGTCCCGGGCGCTGCAAGGGCCCCCACGAAAATATAGTATTCTATAGTATTGCATTTTTTTTTTTATGGAAGGGGCCCCCGAAATTGCTTTGCCCCAGGCCCCCTGAATCCTCTAGGCGGCCCTGAAACTCACCTCTTCCATGCTGACTGCTGTTGATATTTCTGTGCACTTCACAACCTGGCCTTGAGTATAGCCTCATATGCTTATACTAAGAGACAGGCAAGTATTATCCCCGTTTTATAAATAAATTGACTGAGAGGTTATATAACATCACTTCTTGCAGAAATGGCCACAGAACCCAAGTCTCATTCATTCAGCCAAACTGACTCTCAGGTAAAATGTGCCAAATTTAAGTACTTATAACCAGGGTATCACATACCAGCTTTTTCCAGGGCAGGATTAGAACCCAAGAGTCCTAACCCAGCAGTTATATAACCCATTCACAACGTGAATGCCTCATTCTCCATGAGTGGCTGGCTGGTCCATATGAAGGATAACAGGTCAAATGGTAGAGGTCTGTGCTGCTCAGTCTTTCTTCTCTTTTCTCGGTTGTTGCTTTCTTAATAACTGGTTTACTGCTGGGTTTGGTTCTGCTTTGAGCAGGGGGTTGGACTAGATGACCTCATGAGGTCTCTTCCAACCCTAATCTTCTATGATTCTATGATTAACTCACACAGTGAAAACAACATCTTTAAAAGCCGATGAATAGTTATTAACCTTTATAGTCTGTCAACCATGGTGTGAGGTGCCATAAAACACAGGTGCTCTACATTTTGATTATTTGTCACATATTTTGGTTGCTTCCATCACACAGTGGCAGGTCTGACAACTGAGAGATATGCAGTCAAATCCCACTGCCAAATGACAACATGCTGAACTTACCCTTAGGAAAATAAATGTTCAGTACAACTGAAAATTACATATTCGCTAATTAATAAATGAATTCTTATTCTACAAGGAGTGTGTGCTATAGCTGCATATTATTCTTGAACATCAAAATAAAGCAAACGCAGCCGTCCAATCATGATCTTAAAGTAGCGGTGACATCCTGAGTTAAAGGTGTTGTCTACCCTAGAAAGGATTTGGTGGTACTGGCAAACCCTCTTAGCGTAGACCCTGCTTATATTAGCAAAAGAATTCTTTTGACAGCATAGTTCATACCAGTTCCTTGACAAAATAACGACATTTTGGCTGGTATAAGTATGTGTGCATCTACACTAGGAGTTTTGCTAGCCTAGTTATGTCAGCTAAGGATATGATTTTTTTATGCCTAACTAACATAGCAATGGTGACAAAACTTTTAAGTGTAGACCAGGCCAAGGTCTCAGGCGTCTGGGAAGCCAATTCAAATTCAATTCCTGTCATAATTTAAATCAGTTCACTGGTCAATGCTTTTAGAGAAGCCTTAAAACTTTTTATATAAAACACCTATTGTAAAAACATTGTTTGAAAGGCATGAGGTAAATCTTTATTCTACTTTCTCCTTTGTTAGAATAAATGCATGGAATGAATTCTAAAGGTGCTTTGCAAAGGGGGCGGGGGAGGGTTATGTTTGAGCCCACTTTTGCTTCTTTAGGATGCATAAAAAAGGCCGGACCCTTTAAAAAGGAAAAAAAAAGACCTCAAGGGGGACATGTTTCTTCCAGTAGAAACACTGCACTTGATTGCTTGGGCACACTGGAGAGGAGGTTATGGGAAATTAAAGAGGAAGGATGATCTTGTAGCTAAGACACTAAAAGGAGACTCGGGAGTTCCCTGCTCTACCCCAGACTTCCTGTGTGACTCTGACTTAGTCTCTCCACTCATTGCCTCAGTTTCCCACCTGTAAAATGGGGATAATGATACTTCCTTTCACTGCCCTCTATAGACTTCAGGGCATGGGCTGTCTCTTACTATGTGTTTGTACAACTCCTAGCATAAAGTTGGGTCGCTGGGCACTACAGCAATACAAATAATAAAAGAAGATAATTGGACACAACTTTTCCTTGACTTCTGGTACCTCAGAGACAGATTCAACAGCAAGTTGAATCACAGATTTCAAGGTCAGAGGGGGCCATTATGATTATTTAGTCCGACTTCCTGCATAACCTAGAATTTCACCCAGGAATTTCTGTATCAAGCCCGTAACTTCCAGTTTTAGCACTTCTTTTTTGGCAGAAACTGTGGGAGGAGATACTGATTACACCTTTGTGAGGCCAGTGGAACTGCCTGGAGCTGTAGGAAGGCGTACTGCACAGAAACTGACCATACAGCCTGCAGCATTGAAGATGACACATCATTTGCAGGTCACTTGCAGAGCTATAGAGAGTTGGCGCCAGAGGTGTGATACATTAGTAGCACAACAGACATCTCTTGAACAATCCCCAACCCTCATGCTGACCCCAGAGAATTTGCAGACCATCCACAGCTTGCCCATGACTATTCACAGACCTGGAACTTCTGCCTTTGTTGTGGGAGAACAGGGCACCGTTCAGGAATAAATGTATATTCCCACAATTAGTTTATTCAGCCCGTAGTTTAGGAATGCTCTTGGGTTGCTCACTGACATTAAGCTCTCCTCACACAGTAGCATCTGTGAGTAATGCTTTCTGCCATCTCTGGTTTGCTAGGAGATTCCATTCCCTCCTGGCAGATCATAACCTAGCCTCAATTACTCATGCCTGACTCACCGCTTGTCTGAAACCTGGGCATGAAACAATCAGTGCTAAAGAAACTCCTACAGAACACTGCTGTATATCCAACATGGGACACCACAAGCACCTAAAACCTGCCCTCCAATCCCTACACTGACTTGACATAGAAAATGCTCAGCTAGGACCTTAAATTCATAACTTTGCTAGACATGAAAAATCATGGACAGAATAGAGACACTGGATTTATGGCTTATTACAACAGTCTATAACCCACTAATAACACACACACCCCCATTACCTTCAACCCCTTCCTTTCCCTTCTGTGACTGGAGGGGTGTTAACAGGCCACTCCACCTTGAATGGTCCCTTGAAATGTGTGTTAACTACTTATGCTAAATGAACTGTTACACTTTGTATATAGCTGTGATACTCCGAACACATTTCCCAGACCTGAGTAAGAGCTCTGTGTAAGCTTGAAAGCTTGTCTCTCTCATCAAAAGAAGTTGGTCCAATAAAAGATATTACCTCACCCACCTTGTCTTTATAGAAAATGGAGTCATGTTCAAGGTCTCAGTCCTTATCTTAAGGGTGCTCTATGACCTGGGCCCAGATATCTAAAAGATCCCCTAAAGCTCCAATGGTCAACAACTCTGTTCCTCTGGCACAATGGTACTCTTTATGGTAAGGTTAAAGCTTGTCTGTGCAGGAGACAGATCTTTCATGGGGACCGGTCTGAGACATGGAATGAACTCCAACAGGAACTAAGAACCACCACAGACCTCACCACCTCCACTCCAAGTGTAAGGTGAACTAATTCAACCTGCTTTTTCTAACAAACACAGAGCAACAGGGATATACAAACTAAACCAGAAGTCCTACCAAAACAAAACACTCAACATGTATAATTCTCCCCTGGGGGAGAGGATGAGAGCACAACCCACACAATAGATGTTAGTTGTGTCATGTAATGTAGTACTGGAAGTCGCTCAGAACCTGTGTTTATGAGAACAGTATAAAAACCTATATAGAAATAGGAAGAGGCAATGTAATGAGGTTACCCTCCCCTCTTACATTGTTAGAAGGTGGGTGTGTTTTGAGAGAGAGGTCTGGGGAAATGATAGTGAAACTCAGGGTTTGCAAGGGCTGCACTGTAACTCCGCCACGTGGACAGAACTACATCAATGTGAACTAGGAACCTTTTTGTTCACACTCACAGGGTATGCCTACACTACCCGCCGGATCATCTAGACACAATACATCGATCCCCAAATGTGCTCCCCGTCAACTCCAGAACTCCACCAGAGCGACAGGCGGAATCAGAGTTGACACGGGAGCAGCGGCCATCGATCCCATGCCGCGAGGACACGAAGTAAGTGATTCTAAGTCGATCTAAGATACGTCAACTTCAGCTACTCCATTCTCCTAGCTGAAGTTGCGTATCTTAGATCAAGCCCCAGTGTAGACCAGGCCACAGTGTCCACATGGAAACGTTACAGTGCAGCACCTCGATGCACACTGTTACTCATACTCCCATAGTTTCAACTGTGGGGCAGTGTAGACATAGCTAATGTGTTATTTTGATACTGTCTGCTACCAGCTCTCAGGGAGGCAGGCACTGCTTTGTGTGGGCTCTAGTGGCATTAAAGTTTGTTTAAAACAAACAAACAAACAAAAAAACTCCTAACAATGTGGCAACATTTCATTCATTCAAATACCCCTGCTGCTACAATATGTTTTTAATAGAACCACTAAGAGGTGCAAATACCATAACTGAGTAACTGCATGGTTTTACTACTATATCCCTGGTATTTCATAACCACATCCTTCCTATTGTTTGTTATTCTCACTCACTGTCATGTCTAAAATTAGATTGCAAACTCTTAGGGGTAGAGACCATATCATGTGATTTTATTCACTCGAAGCACCCCAATATGCATATTTTGTATAATAATATTATCCTTTAGCTGCATTTTAATATGCTAATGACTCATAATTTATTTCTGTAGAACAGGCAGGCAAATATGTCTATTTGAATTATGAAGGAATTTATTTACATCTAAGGACATCAATCATAATATTCTAGTGATAACATTCTCTGAATTTTAAAATTGCATCAGTTAACTGGGGTTGTGACTGTTTATCACACACTTGACAACTGAAGATGTTTCATGGATGACTGTTTTTTTAGTAGAACATATGAATTATTTCTGAGACAGATTATACTCTAAAAATATTCCACTGACTTTCCACAAGTTCTAATTATATTTTAAAAAACAGTAAGTCTCCCTAAAGTTTTCTTCTATGTAAAGGAAGGAAATGTGATGGAAATCATTTTCAAATTATTTATCCTGCTGGTTTATCTTTTCTCAGTGGTATTGACTGGATTTTATTCAGTTTAATATAAATCTGCTATGGCAACAGTTGCATCACTTCAGATCACACACCGTAGGATGAAAGACAGCATCCATCCCCTATCCCAGCACTTTGATCTTCTTGGAGTTGGACTTAAAAGCCCAGTTTTTCAGATTTTCACGCCTGCAAAACTATGCCTATAAAAGATTTCTAGTTGATTGCAAAGATTTCCCCCATTTATAATTAATCTAGTGAAAGCCTTCTCCTTTGGAAGCTCATTTGTACACGGTGTACTCAGCGGTTAAGGGGTTAATGCATGAAATGGATCACTGGGCTGAAAATAAAAATCATGTTAAAAAAATTCTACACCAGGAGAATTAGGCAGAACATAATACTGTAACCAGTGAGAATTCTCAACAGTAAAATAAAGCCTTGTAGTCCCAGCATTTTCATTAGTTTTCCAGTAGTGTTGGATGCAGTGTGAATTACAATGAGCTGGAAAGCAGTGCCTGCTCCCTTTAAAGAGCATGTACTGTATAGAGAGAAATCACGTCTTCAAATCACACTGTTCAGGTTACTGGCTTGTATATGATGGTATGTATTTTAGCACCTCAGATTACATTTTTCCCACTACTGAATGTTGCATATAGCCTGTAAAACAATAAATAATTAGTGGATTACAAAATGAACCACACACTAATGTAAATTCTTGTTTAAAAGACTACAGGGTGGTTTAAATCTGCTAAAGCAGAATTCTGCCACAAATCTTTGACTGGGAGAGTGCTCTTAAGTCCAGACAGTAAGTACTGTATACTCATTAGAACAGCTGAATAAAAGATGACTAAAAGCCAGAACAGGAAGAAAATGCTGGTTGGTATAAAGTTGTAATGTGTTCTAATTTTTAGGGGAGAGGGATAGCTCAGTGGTTTGCGCATTGGCCTGCTAAACCCAGGATGGTGAGTTCAAACCTTAAGGGGGCCATTTAGCAATCTGGGGCAAAATCAGTACTTGGTCCTGGAAATGAAGGCAGGGGGCTGGACTCAATGACCTTTCAGGGTCCCTTCCAGTTCTATGAGATGGGTATATCTCCATATATTATTATTAGTGGTGTCCTGGACCGAAGTAGTTATTGATCAGCAGAAAAAAGAAATAATAGGGCTACATAAGATACCACAGTACAGCATATGTCACAGTAACGTAACACAGGATACCGCATACAGGCGACAAACAAATTCACGTGCAGAGAACCACTATTCCCTCTGAAACCACTATTTCTAAAGCTATTTTAGAGCTAATCATCCCATCCGTATTTCACAGAAGGGTTTGAGCCACTGATCTTGAGATCCAGACCCAGATCTCAGCCCCAGAGACTCATTTAGGGAGTCTGGTTAAGGTCCATTATAAAAATAGACTGAACAAGCAAGGCTAAAATTTAGGTCTGCATCCAAACTTCACGGTTCAGGTCAGATCTAGTGTTTGCGTTAAGGACCTATTCTCTAATAAAAATATGAAATGTAATAAAAATATGAAATGTAACTAACAGTGGCAGGGAACCATACAATTCCCTATGGGGTGCTGATCTCATAAAAAAAAAATTTCCCGGGCTGCTTGGTATTCACTGACATTGATTCCTATCTGATTGACAGATGACAGCTGGCTGGAATAAGGACAGAAAGCAGACCAAACAGGGGAAAACCTGAGCATACAGAGTAGAGTCTCTGGACCTCATTTTCAAGAAGCCCAACTGGACGAGGCAGAGACAGATACTCTGCTCTTAGGAGGAAGTCAGTGTGGATTCCCAGAATTCTGCAGTTACAATTGCAGAGCAAAGTTATAACCATCTCAGAACCATGATTTCATTCTTTGACTTTGGATCCCAGAAACCCTTAGACCCACAGAGATTCTGTGGACCAACTGCCTAATTTCTTAAGGATCAATTAGATTGTATCACAGACACCCTCCATTTTCTTTCAATTCAATGGCTTCTAATTTTATTAAATTCCATACAGACTACAGAAATCCCCTGTTCCTGAAAAGGTGAATGAGGTCTTGGCAACTGTTTATATTAGGATGGTTTTGACAGCAGATGACAACTTGTGTGGATGAAGAAAAACGTTTTTAAAAGGGTGTTAAAAAATCCTGAAACACAGTAGGTTAGGGCAATTTGCATACCCATGAGACAAACAGCAGCAACAATACTTTGTTTTTTTCCCTTTTTGCATGGTACACTAATGTGCAGAAATGATCCAGAGCTTCCAAGTTCAGATCTGGAGCTACATTTCCCCAAAATGCAGGGGTATTTGGACACGGAGTTTTAGTGCACACCTATTGATTATCATGCATTTGTAAATCTATGATCTTCTTTTTATAAACATGGGTATTCTGTAATGTACTCCATCAGATGTGTCTACATCAATTCTTAAATGAATTTGACGAATCATATTAAAACCATTTTTTGATACAGGATGTCATATGTTCCTATTATTATAACAGTTCTGTGAAGTGCTCAGAGTTCTGTGGACACAGAACTTCTCTCTCCAGTACAATATTCACAAACACTACATAAGCTTAACAAAATTAAAGAAGAGGGGGCAAAATGTGCCCTGCACTACCCAGAATCAAAGCTTACGGTACCATGGAAATCACAGTCAGTGTCCCACACATCTATGGGCACAGCACTGAGTCAGATCAGGAAAAAAGAGGAAACTTTCCCTATGAGTTGACTCATAACTGCCTACCACAGGGTTCTTGCACCTTCCTCTGAAACAACTGATGCTGGCTGCCACAGGCACCGACTTTGTGATTTCCTGGGGGGTGCCTGACCCCCCCCCCACTTTGCCCCATCCCTGCCCCATCTTTTCCCATCCCATTCCACTTCCTTCCCTGAATGCGCCCCGCTTCTGCTCCTCCTCCTCCTCCCCAGCACCTCCTGTACACCGCTGAAGAGCTGATCACCAGTGGGTAGGAGGCACGCGGGGGGGAGGGGGAGGAGCTGATCGGAGTCCACTGGTAGGTGGGAGACACTGGGAGGGAGGGTGATAAGTCA
This sequence comes from Chelonoidis abingdonii, assembly GCF_003597395.2. Classification (NCBI taxonomy): domain Eukaryota; kingdom Metazoa; phylum Chordata; order Testudines; family Testudinidae; genus Chelonoidis; species Chelonoidis abingdonii. The sequence goes on from NC_133771.1 coordinate 147,931,984, forward strand.
ACTGGTGGGACTGCTGGTGGGTGCTGAGCACCCACTATTTTTTTCAGTGGGTGCTCTGGGGCGGAGCACCCATGGAGTCAGCTCCTATGTTGGCCACTATTGGACAGACATGCACTACAGGTCTGATCCCATATGGCCATTCCTATGTTCGGGCGGGAGGGGGTGTCACTTGACCCAACTCAGAAGCTGGTTGAAGGGAATGTTTCATCAACAACAGTCTCAGTTTAATCTTCCTGTTCTTCCTTGTCCTGGATTGAGGGCCAGGCAGAAGTTTCACTTCTGTGAGATGTAGGACTCCCCCAAGTAACAGACACCCTTAGTAGCTGTCAATAACAAATAAAGCCTCTTGACAGGAGAGGTAGCATTTAACCTGGCAAGTCATGCCTGCCCTGTCTGAAGAATAAGGCTCCATGAGGGGAGGGAGAAGAACCAATGAACCCTCTCACTACTTATCTCTAACTAACTATAACTATCACTAACAACTGACTACACTAACTAATCCTAAACAAACTACTAAAGAAACACTGCTCGAAGAAGAACCTCAAGTTTTTCCACCTGTCAGTACTAAGCAGAGCATTTCAAGACATGTCTTTCACACAGTCCTGGCCTGCAACGGCACAGGAGTCAGCAAACAGAGCTGCTAACAGGGGAGTTTCAGTGGGAGTTTCCAGGGGGAGGTTCCAGAGGAGACTAAAGCAGAGAAACCAACAAGCCAGAAGAGGGAAGGGGCAGGGGTCTGCCAGCAGCCCAGGCCTTGTTGGTGGTCTGTGGTGCGGTGTGAGGCTTGGACTGCCAGGCACAGAGTTGGAAGGGCATGATTGAGACAGAGGCAGCAGGTAGAGACACACTGAGGATGACTGGATGCGGTAGCTGTGGCATCTACATGGTCCTGGAGGGGGCACCTGAAAGGAGTTTTGTCTGCATGAAGTGCCGCCTGATAGAGCTGCTGGAAGAAAAGATAAGAGGACTGGAGATGCAGGTGGAAACTCTGGCTGAGTTTTAGAAGGGGGTTTGAGCATTGATGGGAACCGACATTATGAGGCACAGGCGATAAGCTCAGATGAGCAGATGGAAGCAGGACCAAATAGATTCGAGAGCCTGCTGGGTGAGGAAAGTGAACGGTGAAGCATGTGACAGAGACCGGCAGAAGGAAAAGACGGGCCAGCGACGGAGAATAGAACTCAGGAACAGTTTCTGGTGAAAATGAAGATGGAGCACAGCTTGGTGCTCGCTGAAGAGAGGCAAGAAAAAGAGGCGGAGCAGCTAGTCCTCGCATAAGAGGAAGGACTCAATGGAGGCACACCAATCAGACCCTAGGAGGATGCGAGGGCGAAATCGAATGCGAGAGGACTTGCGCCAGCTGTGCGGGGATAGACCGAGAGATACACAACGTCACCAAGCGAAAAGGCAAGTCGAGTGAATTGGAGACTCTTACTGAAAAGAAAGAAGACAGCCTGTAACAAACTGATCGGAGAACAGAAGGGTGTGCTGTCTGCCGGGGCAAGGTACAAGATGTGGACTGAGGCTTGAAAAGGATCCTAGCGGGAGCGGAAAGAACCCGTTGATGTCCTTCATGTGGAACGAATACGGCAATCACGTCCGGACTGTACAAGGAGACTAGTCAGACTGGGAAGACGCCAAGAAATGAGCCAGTGATCTTCAGTGGGATTCTGCCGGTTCCTAAGAAGCGGGCGACAAAGAGCGACAAATTATGAGATATACAAGGCTCAGGCAGTGGCTATAAGGAGGCTTGGGATGTACGTCATTGGAAGCGTAACGGACAGACTAACTGTTGCGCTTGGATGGAACCACTAATGTAAGAGGAAATAGACTCTCTAGGACGGAGGCTCGCCGACCTCCATAAGAGAGCTAAACAGGAAGTTGGGGGAAATGGTTGGGAATGGTTCAGAAATCCACGCCGAAATTAACCTGGAGAGGGATAACAAAGTGAGAGTGGATACCTTGTGACCGAAGAATGTGACCCAAGGAGAAAACGAGTGAAACTAGACATACGCGGTGATGCTGGTGGTAGAAGGTCCTGTGCACGACGGGAAAGAATGTCACGTGAACCCAAACACCAAAAATTAAATGTCTGTACACTAATTGAGGACCTATGGTGAACAAGATGTAGGAACTGGACGCTACTGTAATGGAAAGGAAACCGGAATTAAGGGATAACAGAAACCTGTAGAAATGTACATCAGCTGAGTACAGGTAATTAAGGCTATGTGCTGTTAGAAAAGACAGAAGAAAGCAAAGGTGCGGAGTAGCCTGTACATCAAGATGAGTGAACGTAATAAATAGAATAATGAAGTGATAAGACGAGATCCGTCTGTAAAACACACGCGGGTAAAAAAGCTAGCATCAGAGCTTCCCCGAGATAGTGCTTGGGGTCACAGACCGCCGGATCTGATTTGGATATGGAAGAGACACTCCTTTGAATGGTCTGTAATGGAAGTAAACACAAAGGATAAATGTGTGTATCAGGAGACTGTCAAACTTCCCCAAGGATATAGAGCTGGAGGACGAGTGTGCAAGCAATAATAGGTCCAGATTTTCTGGATGTGAAAGCGGATGATTCTCATCAAGTAGGTTGAGTACCTACGAGAGGGATGCCCATTAGATTGGTTGGTGAGCAGTGAGACCCGTGAGAAGAAATGGGTAGTTGACAACCTTGGGCGATGATCATGACTGATTCATATCAAATTAGATTGGAAGGATCAAACAAACTAGATCTGGTGATTAGGGATTTCGATCTTCTCCAGGCTATTTTAAAGATTAAGGAAATTAGTGTAGGAAATGGATTGGACGAGGAATGGGTGATGTAAATGCGGAGGAGGCCTGGAATTATTAAAGTCGCAGCGCGAAAAACTGTCGGAAGCCTCATCCCAAGAAAAGGGGAAAAAAAACCATGGCAGGAGTTGTAGCCAAGCTGGAGAGCAAGCACTCAGAGAGGATAGAAAAGCAAAATCTTACAGGGAGTGGAAGTAAAGGAGGGATTACAAGTGGAAGCTACCTTAGTGAGTCAGAACATCTAGGGATAAAGTGAGGAAAGCTAAAAGCCACGTAGAACTGACTTGCAAAGGGAATCAAAAACCAAATAAAGAGGTTCTACAGTCCACAAAACGAAGAAAAGAAACAAAGAAAGAAAATGGGGCCCGCTATACACTGAGGGGAACAGGTAAGGAACTGAGCATGGCCCAATGGATCTAAATAATACTTTGCCTCAATGCTTTAAAAGCACAAGTGAGATTTAGGGATGGAGGGATGATGAAACGGGAAATGTGGATAGAGAGGTGATTATTACCGCATCAGGTCAGAGTCAAAACTGAACAGTCTTAATGGTACAAAAATCGTAGGCCCGACAAATCTCCATCCGAAGGATATTAAAGGGACTGGCGCGTGAAATGGCGAAGCCCGTTAGCGAAATTTTAAGCAATCGTAAACTCGGGTGTTGATACCCGTACGACTGGAGAAGGCTATATCGTAGTCTCCTATTTTTAAAGAAAGGGAAAAAAAGTGATCCGGGTAACTATACGCCTGTTACTGACTCGTAGTTGTACAGGTCTATGGAAAAAATAAAGGGAGAAAGTAGTAGGACATTGAGGTCAATGGGATTGGACAATTGCCAACACTGATACTAAAGGTAGATCGTGCCAAACCAACCTGATGCTCCTTCTTCAGAGAAGGTGACGGATTACTAGACAAAGAAATGCGTAGAATAATTTACCTCGATTTCAGTAAGGCGTTTGAAACACGGTCCACATGGAACTGTAGTTTAACATGGAAAAGAAATGGGGATGAATATAAAGTTGTAAGGTGAATTAGGAACTGTTTAAAGGGAGACTCCAGCGCTGACTGAAGGGCATTGTCAGGCTGAAAGGGTACTAGTGGATCTCCTCAAGACGGTTTGGGACCGATCTTTATTTAACCTTTGTACTGACCTTGGCACAAAAGCGGGAATGCTATATAAAGTTGTGGATGACAGAAAAGCTGGGGGTATTGCTAACAACGGAGAAGGACGGGATACAATACGAAAGTCTTGGACACACCTTGTAAACGGAGAATAGTAATAGGATGAAATAACAGAGTGAAAAGTGCAAGTCCATGCAACTTAGGATTAATAAAAGAATTTAGATATACGTTGGGACGCAAGTCAGGGAACGACGAGGAGGAGAAGGACCTTGGGGTATGGTTGATAGCAGATACTATGAGCGCCAATGGAAGGTTGTTAAAAAGCAAATGCGTATTAGCTGCAATCAGCGAGGTATTCAGCAAGGAGGAGAGTGTTAGGCCGTTATATACGGCGCTGGTGAGACCCACCTGGAATGATCTGTGTGCAGTTTCTGGTGTCCCAGTTTAAGAAGGATGATTCAAACGGAACAGGTATCAGAGACGGGCTACCTAGGAATCCGAGGACACGAAAACGCCTTATGAAAAGGAGACTCTAAAGAGCTTGGCTTGTTTCTTACAGGCGGTAGGGGGCCTGTGCCAAAGAAGGCTCCGGGGAG